>NW_027668812.1:5000-100000 GCF_964194185.1 Rhinolophus hipposideros | reverse complement strand
AACCCTAACCCTAACCCTAACACCAACCCTAACCCTAACCCTAACCCTAACACCAACCCTAACACTAATCCTAACCCTAACCCTAACCCTAACCCTAACACCAACCCTAATCGTAACCCTAACCCTAACCCTAACCCTAACCCTAACACCAACCCTAACCCTAACCCTAACCCTAACACCAACCCTAACCCTAACCCTAACCCTAAACCCTAATCCTAACCCTAACCCTAACCCTAACCTTAACCCTAACCCTAACAAGGGCAAGGTTTATTGGTCAGCGACGGGCAAGTTCTAGGCCTCGGACTAGAAGGAGGCATGGGCGTTGGTCTAGGGCCCGAGCTAGGGCTAGTGAGAGCGGTAGGCTTAGCGCTGGGGTAGGCATAGGGCAAGGGGTGGGTGTCGAGGTAAACCTCGAGTAGGCCTAGAGCCAGGAGTGGGAGCTGTGGCTAGTGGTAGGGTTGGGGTTGGGCCTATGGTAGGGGGAGCTGTAGGGCCAGGGTAGTGGTAGGAACAGAGGTAGTGCTAGGCGTAGGCCTAGGGCGAGGGGTAGTGCTCGGGGTAGGGTTAGTTGAAGGGCTAGTGGTTGGCAGAGGCCCACGGGCAGTGTTAGGGTTAGGGCTCATGTTAAGCCTAGGACTAGTGGTAGTGGTAGGGGTTGGCCGAGGACTAGGGGTAGGTGTCACGAAATGGCTCCGGGTAGTCCTAGGACTCCGAACGGATGTAGGGCTGGATTAGGGTGTGGATAATGGTGGGTCCAGGGTGATTTCGTAGGACACGGGTTAGTGCTCTGGCTATTGGTAGGGCAAGGTGTACCGGTTGGCGACGGGCAAGTGCTAGGCTTCGGACTAGAGTGAGCACTGGGCGTTGGTCTAGGGCCCGAGGTAGGGCTAGTGGGAGCGGTAGGCGTAGCGCTGGGGTAGACAAAGGGCAAGGGGTGGGTGTCGGGGTAAACCTCGAAGTAGGCCTAGGACCAGGAATGGGAGCTGTGGCTAGGGGTAGGGATGGGGGTGGGCCTATGGGTAGGGGGAGCTGCAGGGACTGGGTAGGGGTAGGACCAGAGGTAGTGCTAGGCGTAGGCCTAGGGTGAAAGGTAGTGCTCGGGGTAACCTAACCCTAACCCTAACCCTAACCCTAACACTAACCCTAACCCTAACCCTAACTCTAACACCAACCCTAACCCTAACCCTAACCCTAACCCTAACCCTATACCTAACACCAACCCTAACCCTAACCCTAACCCTAACACCAACCCTAACCCTAACCCTAACCCTAACCCTAACCCTAACCCTAACACCAACCCTAACCCTAACCCTATGCCTAACACGAACCCTAACCCTAAACCTAACCCTAACCCTAACACCAACCCTAACCCTAATCCTAATCCTAACCCTAACCCTAACCCTAACACTAACCTTAACCCTAACCCTAACCCTAACACCAACCCTAACCCTAACCCTATGCCTAACACGAACCCTAACCCTAACCCTAACCCTAACCTTAACACCAACTCTAACCCTAATCCTAACCCTAACCCTAACCCTAACACCAACCCTAACCAAAACCCTAAACCTAACCCTAACACCAACCCTAACCCTAACCCTAACCCTAACCCTAACCCTATGCCTAACACGAACCCTAACCCTAACCCTAACCCTAAACCTAACCCTAACCCTAACACCAACCGTAAACCTAATCCTAATCCTAACCCTTACCCTAACCCTAACACTAACCCTAACCCTAACCCTAACCCTAACACCACCCTAACCCTAACCCTAACCCTAACCCTAACCCTATACCTAACACCAACCCTAACCCTAACCCTAACCCTAACCCTAACACCAACCCTAACCCTAACCCTAACCCTAACACCAAACCTAACCCTAATCCTAACCCTAACCCTAACCCTAACCCTAACACTAACCCTAACCGTAACCCTAACCCTAACCCTAACCCTAACCCTATGCCTAACACGAACCCTAACCCTAACCCTAACCCTAACCCTAACACCAACCCTAAACCTAACCCTAACCCTAACCCTAAACGTAACACCAACCCTAACTCTAACCCAAACCCTAACTCTAACACCAACCCTAACCCTAACCCTAACCCTAACCCTAACCCTAACGCTATTCCTAACACCAACCCTAACCCTAACCCTAACACCAACCCTAACCCTAACCCTAACCCTAACTCTAACCCTAACACCAACCCTAACCCTAACCCTAACCCTAACCCTAACCTTAACACCAATTCTAACCCTAATCCTAATCCTAACCCTAACCCTAACACCAACCCTAACCAAAACCCTAACCCTAACCCTAACACCAACCCTAACCCTAACCCTAACCCTAACCCTAACCCTATGCCTAACACGAACCCTAACCCTAACCCTAACCCTAAACCTAACCCTAACCCTAACACCAACCCTAACCCTAATCCTAATCCTAAACCTAACCCTAACCCTAACACTAACCCTAACCTTAACCCTAACCCTAACCCTAACACCAACCCTAACCCTAACCCTAACCCTAACCCTAACCCTATACCTAACACCAACCCTAACCCTAACCCTAACCCTAACCCTAACACTAACCCTAACCCTAACCCTAACCCTAACACCAACCCTAACCCTAATCCTAACCCTAACCCTAAACCTAACACCAACCCTAACCGTAACCCTAACCCTAACCCTAACCCTAACCCTATGACTAACACGAACCCTAACCCTAACCCTAACCCTAACACCAACCCTAACCCTAACCCTAACCATAACCCTAAATGTAACACCAACCCTAAATCTAACCCAAACCCTAACCCTAACACCAACCCTAACCCTAACCCTAACCCTAACACCAACCCTAACCCTAACCCTAACCCTAACCCTAACCCTAACACCAACCCTAACCCTAACCCTAACCCCAACCTTAATACCAACTCTAACCCTAATCCTAACCCTAACCCTAACCCTAACACCAACCCTAACCAAAACCCTAACCGTAACCCTAACACCAACCCTAACCCTAACCCTAACCCTAACTCTAACCCTATGCCTAACACGAACCCTAACCCTAACCCTAACCCTAACCCTAACACCAACTCTAACCCTAACCCTAACCCTAACCCTAACCCTAAACGTAACACCAACCCTAACCCTAACCCAAACCCTAACTCTAACACCAACCCTAACCCTAATCCTAACCCTAACCCTAACCCTAACCCTATTCCTAACACCAATCCTAACCCTAACCCTAACCCTAACACGAACCCTAACCCTAACCCTAACCCTAACCCTAACACCAACCCTAACCCTAACCCTAACCCCAACCTTAATACCAACTCTAACCCTAATCCTAACCCTAACCCTAACCCTAACACCAACCCTAACCAAAACCCTAACCGTAACCCTAACACCAACCCTAACCCTAACCCTAACCCTAACTCTAACCCTATGCCTAACACGAACCCTAACCCTAACCCTAACCCTAAACCTAACCCTAACCGTAACACCAACCCTAACCCTAATCCTAATCCTAACCCTAACCCTAACCCTAACACTAACCCTAACCCTAACCCTAACCCTAACCCTAACACCAACCATAACCCTAACCCTAACCCTAACCCTAACCCTATACCTAACACCAACCCTAACCCTAACCCTAACCCTAACCCTAACACCAACCCTAAACCTAACCCTAACCCTAACACCAACCCTAACCCTAATCCTAACCCTAACCCTAACCCTAACCCTAACACCAACCCTAACCGTAACCCTAACCCTAACCCTAACCCTAACCCTATGCCTAACAAGAACCCTAACCCTAACCCTAACCCTAACCCTAACCCTAACCCTAAACGTAACACCAACCCTAACCCTAACCCAAACCCTAACCCTAACACCAACCCTAACCCTAACCCTAACCCTAACCCTAACACCAACCCTAACCCTAACCCTAACCCTAACTCTAACCCTAACCCTAACCCTAACACCAACCCTAACCCTAACCCTAACCCTAACCCTAACACCAACCCTAACCCTAACCCTAACCCTAACCCTAACCCTAACTCTAACCCTAACACAAACCCTAACCCTAACCCTAACCCTAACACCAACCCTAACCCTAATCCTAACCCTAACCCTAAAGCTAACATCAACCCTAACCCTAACCCTAACCCTAACCCTAACACCAACCCTAACCCTAACCCTAACCCTAACCCTAACCCTATGCCTAACACGAACCCTAACCCTAAACCTAACCCTAACCCTAACACCAACCCTAACCCTAATCCTAATCCTAACCCTAACCCTAACCCTAACACTAACCCTAACCCTAACCCTAACCCTATACCTAACACCAACCCTAACCCTAACCCTACCCCTAACCCTAACCCTAACACCAACCCTAACCCTAACCCTAAACCTAACCCTAACCCTAACCCTAACCCAAACACCAACCCTAACCCTAACCCTAACCCTAACACCAACCCTAACCCTGATCCTAACCCTAACCCTAACCCTAACAACAACCCTAACCCTAAACCTAACCTTAACCCTAACACCAACCCTAACCCTAACCCTAACCCTAACCCTATGCCTAACACGAACCCTAACCCTAACCCTAACCCTAACCCTAACCTTAACACCAATTCTAACCCTAATCCTAATCCTAACCCTAACCCTAACACCAACCCTAACCAAAACCCTAACCCTAACCCTAACACCAACCCTAACCCTAACCCTAACCCTAACCCTAACCCTATGCCTAACACGAACCCTAACCCTAACCCTAACCCTAACCCTAACCCTAACCCTAACCCTAACGCTATTCCTAACACCAACCCTAACCCTAACCCTAACACCAACCCTAACCCTAACCCTAACCCTAACTCTAACCCTAACACCAACCCTAACCCTAACCCTAACCCTAACCCTAACCTTAACACCAATTCTAACCCTAATCCTAATCCTAACCCTAACCCTAACACCAACCCTAACCAAAACCCTAACCCTAACCCTAACACCAACCCTAACCCTAACCCTAACCCTAACCCTAACCCTATGCCTAACACGAACCCTAACCCTAACCCTAACCCTAAACCTAACCCTAACCCTAACACCAACCCTAACCCTAATCCTAATCCTAAACCTAACCCTAACCCTAACACTAACCCTAACCTTAACCCTAACCCTAACCCTAACACCAACCCTAACCCTAACCCTAACCCTAACCCTAACCCTATACCTAACACCAACCCTAACCCTAACCCTAACCCTAACCCTAACACTAACCCTAACCCTAACCCTAACCCTAACACCAACCCTAACCCTAATCCTAACCCTAACCCTAACCCTAACACCAACCCTAACCGTAACCCTAACCCTAACCCTAACCCTAACCCTATGACTAACACGAACCCTAACCCTAACCCTAACCCTAACACCAACCCTAACCCTAACCCTAACCATAACCCTAAATGTAACACCAACCCTAAATCTAACCCAAACCCTAACCCTAACACCAACCCTAACCCTAACCCTAACCCTAACACCAACCCTAACCCTAACCCTAACCCTAACCCTAACCCTAACACCAACCCTAACCCTAACCCTAACCCCAACCTTAATACCAACTCTAACCCTAATCCTAACCCTAACCCTAACCCTAACACCAACCCTAACCAAAACCCTAACCGTAACCCTAACACCAACCCTAACCCTAACCCTAACCCTAACTCTAACCCTATGCCTAACACGAACCCTAACCCTAACCCTAACCCTAACCCTAACACCAACTCTAACCCTAACCCTAACCCTAACCCTAACCCTAAACGTAACACCAACCCTAACCCTAACCCAAACCCTAACTCTAACACCAACCCTAACCCTAATCCTAACCCTAACCCTAACCCTAACCCTATTCCTAACACCAATCCTAACCCTAACCCTAACCCTAACACGAACCCTAACCCTAACCCTAACCCTAACCCTAACACCAACCCTAACCCTAACCCTAACCCCAACCTTAATACCAACTCTAACCCTAATCCTAACCCTAACCCTAACCCTAACACCAACCCTAACCAAAACCCTAACCGTAACCCTAACACCAACCCTAACCCTAACCCTAACCCTAACTCTAACCCTATGCCTAACACGAACCCTAACCCTAACCCTAACCCTAAACCTAACCCTAACCGTAACACCAACCCTAACCCTAATCCTAATCCTAACCCTAACCCTAACCCTAACACTAACCCTAACCCTAACCCTAACCCTAACCCTAACACCAACCATAACCCTAACCCTAACCCTAACCCTAACCCTATACCTAACACCAACCCTAACCCTAACCCTAACCCTAACCCTAACACCAACCCTAAACCTAACCCTAACCCTAACACCAACCCTAACCCTAATCCTAACCCTAACCCTAACCCTAACCCTAACACCAACCCTAACCGTAACCCTAACCCTAACCCTAACCCTAACCCTATGCCTAACAAGAACCCTAACCCTAACCCTAACCCTAACCCTAACCCTAACCCTAAACGTAACACCAACCCTAACCCTAACCCAAACCCTAACCCTAACACCAACCCTAACCCTAACCCTAACCCTAACCCTAACACCAACCCTAACCCTAACCCTAACCCTAACTCTAACCCTAACCCTAACCCTAACACCAACCCTAACCCTAACCCTAACCCTAACCCTAACACCAACCCTAACCCTAACCCTAACCCTAACCCTAACCCTAACTCTAACCCTAACACAAACCCTAACCCTAACCCTAACCCTAACACCAACCCTAACCCTAATCCTAACCCTAACCCTAAAGCTAACATCAACCCTAACCCTAACCCTAACCCTAACCCTAACACCAACCCTAACCCTAACCCTAACCCTAACCCTAACCCTATGCCTAACACGAACCCTAACCCTAAACCTAACCCTAACCCTAACACCAACCCTAACCCTAATCCTAATCCTAACCCTAACCCTAACCCTAACACTAACCCTAACCCTAACCCTAACCCTATACCTAACACCAACCCTAACCCTAACCCTACCCCTAACCCTAACCCTAACACCAACCCTAACCCTAACCCTAAACCTAACCCTAACCCTAACCCTAACCCAAACACCAACCCTAACCCTAACCCTAACCCTAACACCAACCCTAACCCTGATCCTAACCCTAACCCTAACCCTAACAACAACCCTAACCCTAAACCTAACCTTAACCCTAACACCAACCCTAACCCTAACCCTAACCCTAACCCTATGCCTAACACGAACCCTAACCCTAACCCTAACCCTAACCCTAACACCAACCCTAACCCTAACCCTAACCCTAACCCTAAACGTAACACCAACCCTAACCCTAACCCAAACCCTAACCCTAACACCAACCCTAACCCTAACCCTAACCCTAACCCTAACCCTAACACCAACCCTAACCCTAACCCTAACCCTAACTCTAACCCTAACCCTAACCCTAACACCAACCCTAACCCTAACCCTAACCCTAACCCTAACCCTATGCCTAACACGAACCCTAACCCTAAACCTAACCCTAACCCTAACACCAACCCTAACCCTAATCCTAATCCTAACCCTAACCCTAACCCTAACACTAACCCTAACCCTAACCCTAACCCTAACACCAACCCTAACCCTAACCCTAACCCTAACCCTAACCCTATACCTAACACCAACCCTAACCCTAACCCTAACCCTAACACCAACCCTAACCCTAACCCTAACCCTAACACCAACCCTAACACTAATCCTAACCCTAACCCTAACCCTAACCCTAACACCAACCCTAATCGTAACCCTAACCCTAACCCTAACCCTAACCCTAACACCAACCCTAACCCTAACCCTAACCCTAAAACCAACCCTAACCCTAACCCTAACCCTAAACCCTAATCCTAACCCTAACCCTAACCCTAACCTTAACCCTAACCCTAACAAGGGCAAGGTTTATTGGTCAGCGACGGGCAAGTTCTAGGCCTCGGACTAGAAGGAGGCATGGGCGTTGGTCTAGGGCCCGAGCTAGGGCTAGTGAGAGCGGTAGGCTTAGCGCTGGGGTAGGCATAGGGCAAGGGGTGGGTGTCGAGGTAAACCTCGAGTAGGCCTAGAGCCAGGAGTGGGAGCTGTGGCTAGTGGTAGGGTTGGGGTTGGGCCTATGGTAGGGGGAGCTGTAGGGCCAGGGTAGTGGTAGGAACAGAGGTAGTGCTAGGCGTAGGCCTAGGGCGAGGGGTAGTGCTCGGGGTAGGGTTAGTTGAAGGGCTAGTGGTTGGCAGAGGCCCACGGGCAGTGTTAGGGTTAGGGCTCATGTTAAGCCTAGGACTAGTGGTAGTGGTAGGGGTTGGCCGAGGACTAGGGGTAGGTGTCACGAAATGGCTCCGGGTAGTCCTAGGACTCCGAACGGATGTAGGGCTGGATTAGGGTGTGGATAATGGTGGGTCCAGGGTGATTTCGTAGGACACGGGTTAGTGCTCTGGCTATTGGTAGGGCAAGGTGTACCGGTTGGCGACGGGCAAGTGCTAGGCTTCGGACTAGAGTGAGCACTGGGCGTTGGTCTAGGGCCCGAGGTAGGGCTAGTGGGAGCGGTAGGCGTAGCGCTGGGGTAGACAAAGGGCAAGGGGTGGGTGTCGGGGTAAACCTCGAAGTAGGCCTAGGACCAGGAATGGGAGCTGTGGCTAGGGGTAGGGATGGGGGTGGGCCTATGGGTAGGGGGAGCTGCAGGGACTGGGTAGGGGTAGGACCAGAGGTAGTGCTAGGCGTAGGCCTAGGGTGAAAGGTAGTGCTCGGGGTAACCTAACCCTAACCCTAACCCTAACCCTAACACTAACCCTAACCCTAACCCTAACTCTAACACCAACCCTAACCCTAACCCTAACCCTAACCCTAACCCTATACCTAACACCAACCCTAACCCTAACCCTAACCCTAACACCAACCCTAACCCTAACCCTAACCCTAACCCTAACCCTAACCCTAACACCAACCCTAACCCTAACCCTATGCCTAACACGAACCCTAACCCTAAACCTAACCCTAACCCTAACACCAACCCTAACCCTAATCCTAATCCTAACCCTAACCCTAACCCTAACACTAACCTTAACCCTAACCCTAACCCTAACACCAACCCTAACCCTAACCCTATGCCTAACACGAACCCTAACCCTAACCCTAACCCTAAACTTAACACCAACTCTAACCCTAATCCTAACCCTAACCCTAACCCTAACACCAACCCTAACCAAAACCCTAAACCTAACCCTAACACCAACCCTAACCCTAACCCTAACCCTAACCCTAACCCTATGCCTAACACGAACCCTAACCCTAACCCTAACCCTAAACCTAACCCTAACCCTAACACCAACCGTAAACCTAATCCTAATCCTAACCCTTACCCTAACCCTAACACTAACCCTAACCCTAACCCTAACCCTAACACCACCCTAACCCTAACCCTAACCCTAACCCTAACCCTATACCTAACACCAACCCTAACCCTAACCCTAACCCTAACACCAACCCTAACCCTAACCCTAACCCTAACACCAAACCTAACCCTAATCCTAACCCTAACCCTAACCCTAACCCTAACACTAACCCTAACCGTAACCCTAACCCTAACCCTAACCCTAACCCTATGCCTAACACGAACCCTAACCCTAACCCTAACCCTAACCCTAACACCAACCCTAAACCTAACCCTAACCCTAACCCTAAACGTAACACCAACCCTAACTCTAACCCAAACCCTAACTCTAACACCAACCCTAACCCTAACCCTAACCCTAACCCTAACCCTAACGCTATTCCTAACACCAACCCTAACCCTAACCCTAACACCAACCCTAACCCTAACCCTAACCCTAACTCTAACCCTAACACCAACCCTAACCCTAACCCTAACCCTAACCCTAACCTTAACACCAATTCTAACCCTAATCCTAATCCTAACCCTAACCCTAACACCAACCCTAACCAAAACCCTAACCCTAACCCTAACACCAACCCTAACCCTAACCCTAACCCTAACCCTAACCCTATGCCTAACACGAACCCTAACCCTAA
This sequence comes from Rhinolophus hipposideros, assembly GCF_964194185.1. Taxonomy (NCBI): domain Eukaryota; kingdom Metazoa; phylum Chordata; class Mammalia; order Chiroptera; family Rhinolophidae; genus Rhinolophus; species Rhinolophus hipposideros. Next base: position 89,898 of record NW_027668812.1, on the reverse strand, counting down.
CCCTAACCCTAAACCTAACCCTAACCCTAACACCAACCCTAACCCTAATCCTAATCCTAAACCTAACCCTAACCCTAACACTAACCCTAACCTTAACCCTAACCCTAACCCTAACACCAACCCTAACCCTAACCCTAACCCTAACCCTAACCCTATACCTAACACCAACCCTAACCCTAACCCTAACCCTAACCCTAACACTAACCCTAACCCTAACCCTAACCCTAACACCAACCCTAACCCTAATCCTAACCCTAACCCTAACCCTAACACCAACCCTAACCGTAACCCTAACCCTAACCCTAACCCTAACCCTATGACTAACACGAACCCTAACCCTAACCCTAACCCTAACACCAACCCTAACCCTAACCCTAACCATAACCCTAAATGTAACACCAACCCTAAATCTAACCCAAACCCTAACCCTAACACCAACCCTAACCCTAACCCTAACCCTAACACCAACCCTAACCCTAACCCTAACCCTAACCCTAACCCTAACACCAACCCTAACCCTAACCCTAACCCCAACCTTAATACCAACTCTAACCCTAATCCTAACCCTAACCCTAACCCTAACACCAACCCTAACCAAAACCCTAACCGTAACCCTAACACCAACCCTAACCCTAACCCTAACCCTAACTCTAACCCTATGCCTAACACGAACCCTAACCCTAACCCTAACCCTAACCCTAACACCAACTCTAACCCTAACCCTAACCCTAACCCTAACCCTAAACGTAACACCAACCCTAACCCTAACCCAAACCCTAACTCTAACACCAACCCTAACCCTAATCCTAACCCTAACCCTAACCCTAACCCTATTCCTAACACCAATCCTAACCCTAACCCTAACCCTAACACGAACCCTAACCCTAACCCTAACCCTAACCCTAACCCTAACACCAACCCTAACCCTAACCCTAACCCCAACCTTAATACCAACTCTAACCCTAATCCTAACCCTAACCCTAACCCTAACACCAACCCTAACCAAAACCCTAACCGTAACCCTAACACCAACCCTAACCCTAACCCTAACCCTAACTCTAACCCTATGCCTAACACGAACCCTAACCCTAACCCTAACCCTAAACCTAACCCTAACCGTAACACCAACCCTAACCCTAATCCTAATCCTAACCCTAACCCTAACCCTAACACTAACCCTAACCCTAACCCTAACCCTAACCCTAACACCAACCATAACCCTAACCCTAACCCTAACCCTAACCCTATACCTAACACCAACCCTAACCCTAACCCTAACCCTAACCCTAACACCAACCCTAAACCTAACCCTAACCCTAACACCAACCCTAACCCTAATCCTAACCCTAACCCTAACCCTAACCCTAACACCAACCCTAACCGTAACCCTAACCCTAACCCTAACCCTAACCCTATGCCTAACAAGAACCCTAACCCTAACCCTAACCCTAACCCTAACCCTAACCCTAAACGTAACACCAACCCTAACCCTAACCCAAACCCTAACCCTAACACCAACCCTAACCCTAACCCTAACCCTAACCCTAACACCAACCCTAACCCTAACCCTAACCCTAACTCTAACCCTAACCCTAACGCTAACACCAACCCTAACCCTAACCCTAACCCTAACCCTAACACCAACCCTAACCCTAACCCTAACCCTAACCCTAACCCTAACTCTAACCCTAACACAAACCCTAACCCTAACCCTAACCCTAACACCAACCCTAACCCTAATCCTAACCCTAACCCTAAAGCTAACATCAACCCTAACCCTAACCCTAACCCTAACCCTAACACCAACCCTAACCCTAACCCTAACCCTAACCCTAACCTTATGCCTAACACGAACCCTAACCCTAAACCTAACCCTAACCCTAACACCAACCCTAACCCTAATCCTAATCCTAACCCTAACCCTAACCCTAACACTAACCCTAACCCTAACCCTAACCCTATACCGAACACCAACCCTAACCCTAACCCTACCCCTAACCCTAACCCTAACACCAACCCTAACCCTAACCCTAAACCTAACCCTAACCCTAACCCTAACCCAAACACCAACCCTAACCCTAACCCTAACCCTAACACCAACCCTAACCCTGATCCTAACCCTAACCCTAACCCTAACAACAACCCTAACCCTAAACCTAACCTTAACCCTAACACCAACCCTAACCCTAACCCTAACCCTAACCCTATGCCTAACACGAACCCTAACCCTAACCCTAACCCTAACCCTAACACCAACCCTAACCCTAACCCTAACCCTAACCCTAAACGTAACACCAACCCTAACCCTAACCCAAACCCTAACCCTAACACCAACCCTAACCCTAACCCTAACCCTAACCCTAACCCTAACACCAACCCTAACCCTAACCCTAACCCTAACTCTAACCCTAACCCTAACCCTAACACCAACCCTAACCCTAACCCTAACCCTAACCCTAACCCTATGCCTAACACGAACCCTAACCCTAAACCTAACCCTAACCCTAACACCAACCCTAACCCTAATCCTAATCCTAACCCTAACCCTAACCCTAACACTAACCCTAACCCTAACCCTAACCCTAACACCAACCCTAACCCTAACCCTAACCCTAACCCTAACCCTATACCTAACACCAACCCTAACCCTAACCCTAACCCTAACACCAACCCTAACCCTAACCCTAACCCTAACACCAACCCTAACACTAATCCTAACCCTAACCCTAACCCTAACCCTAACACCAACCCTAATCGTAACCCTAACCCTAACCCTAACCCTAACCCTAACACCAACCCTAACCCTAACCCTAACCCTAACACCAACCCTAACCCTAACCCTAACCCTAAACCCTAATCCTAACCCTAACCCTAACCCTAACCTTAACCCTAACCCTAACAAGGGCAAGGTTTATTGGTCAGCGACGGGCAAGTTCTAGGCCTCGGACTAGAAGGAGGCATGGGCGTTGGTCTAGGGCCCGAGCTAGGGCTAGTGAGAGCGGTAGGCTTAGCGCTGGGGTAGGCATAGGGCAAGGGGTGGGTGTCGAGGTAAACCTCGAGTAGGCCTAGAGCCAGGAGTGGGAGCTGTGGCTAGTGGTAGGGTTGGGGTTGGGCCTATGGTAGGGGGAGCTGTAGGGCCAGGGTAGTGGTAGGAACAGAGGTAGTGCTAGGCGTAGGCCTAGGGCGAGGGGTAGTGCTCGGGGTAGGGTTAGTTGAAGGGCTAGTGGTTGGCAGAGGCCCACGGGCAGTGTTAGGGTTAGGGCTCATGTTAAGCCTAGGACTAGTGGTAGTGGTAGGGGTTGGCCGAGGACTAGGGGTAGGTGTCACGAAATGGCTCCGGGTAGTCCTAGGACTCCGAACGGATGTAGGGCTGGATTAGGGTGTGGATAATGGTGGGTCCAGGGTGATTTCGTAGGACACGGGTTAGTGCTCTGGCTATTGGTAGGGCAAGGTGTACCGGTTGGCGACGGGCAAGTGCTAGGCTTCGGACTAGAGTGAGCACTGGGCGTTGGTCTAGGGCCCGAGGTAGGGCTAGTGGGAGCGGTAGGCGTAGCGCTGGGGTAGACAAAGGGCAAGGGGTGGGTGTCGGGGTAAACCTCGAAGTAGGCCTAGGACCAGGAATGGGAGCTGTGGCTAGGGGTAGGGATGGGGGTGGGCCTATGGGTAGGGGGAGCTGCAGGGACTGGGTAGGGGTAGGACCAGAGGTAGTGCTAGGCGTAGGCCTAGAGTGAAAGGTAGTGCTCGGGGTAACCTAACCCTAACCCTAACCCTAACCCTAACACTAACCCTAACCCTAACCCTAACTCTAACACCAACCCTAACCCTAACCCTAACCCTAACCCTAACCCTATACCTAACACCAACCCTAACCCTAACCCTAACCCTAACACCAACCCTAACCCTAACCCTAACCCTAACCCTAACCCTAACCCTAACACCAACCCTAACCCTAACCCTATGCCTAACACGAACCCTAACCCTAACCCTAACCCTAAACCTAACCCTAACCCTAACACCAACCCTAACCCTAATCCTAATCCTAAACCTAACCCTAACCCTAACACTAACCCTAACCTTAACCCTAACCCTAACCCTAACACCAACCCTAACCCTAACCCTAACCCTAACCCTAACCCTATACCTAACACCAACCCTAACCCTAACCCTAACCCTAACCCTAACACTAACCCTAACCCTAACCCTAACCCTAACACCAACCCTAACCCTAATCCTAACCCTAACCCTAACCCTAACACCAACCCTAACCGTAACCCTAACCCTAACCCTAACCCTAACCCTATGACTAACACGAACCCTAACCCTAACCCTAACCCTAACACCAACCCTAACCCTAACCCTAACCATAACCCTAAATGTAACACCAACCCTAAATCTAACCCAAACCCTAACCCTAACACCAACCCTAACCCTAACCCTAACCCTAACACCAACCCTAACCCTAACCCTAACCCTAACTCTAACCCTAACCCTAACCCTAACACCAACCCTAACCCTAACCCTAACCCTAACCCTAACACCAAACCTAACCCTAACCCTAACCCTAACCCTAACCCTAGCACCAACCCTAACCCTAACCCTAACCCTAACACCAACCCTAACCCTAATCCTAACCCTAACCCTAAAGCTAACATCAACCCTAACCCTAACCCTAATCCTAACCCTAACACCAACCCTAACCCTAACCCTAACCCTAACCCTAACCCTAACCCTAACCCTATGCCTAACACGAACCCTAACCCTAAACCTAACCCTAACCCTAACACCAACCCTAACCCTAACCCTAAACCTAACCCTAACACCAACCCTAACCATAACCCTAACCCTAACCCTAACCCTAAACGTAACACCAACCCTAACCCCACCCAAACCCTAACCCTAACACCAACCCTAACCCTAACCCTAACACCAACCCCAACCCTAACCCTAACCCTAACACCAACCCTAACCCTAACCCTAACCCTAAAACCAACCCTAACCCTAACCCTAACCCTAACCCTAACCCTAACCCTAACCCTAACCCTAACCATAACACCAACCCTAACCCTAATTCTAACCCTAATCCTAACACCAACCCTAACCCTAATCCTAACCCTAACCCTAAACCTAACATCAACCCTAACCCTAACCCTAACCCTAAACCTAACACCAACCCTAACCCTAACCCTAACCCTAACCCTAACCCTAACCCTAACCCTAAGCCTAACACGAACCCTAACCCTTAACCTAACCCTAACCCTAACACCAACCCTAACCCTAATCCTAATCCTAACCCTAACCCTAACCCTAACACTAACCCTAACCCTAACCCTAACCCTAACAACAACCCTAACCCAAAACCTAACCCTAATCCTAACCCTAACCCTAACCCTAACCCTAACACCAACCCTAACCGTAACCCTAACCCTAACCCTAACCCTAACCCTAACACCAACCCTAACCCTAACCCTAACCCTAACCCTAACCCTAACACCAACCCTAACCCTAACCCTAACCTTAACCCTAACACTAACAAGGGCAAGGTTTACTGGTCAGCGACGGGCAAGTTCTAGGCCTCGGACTAGAAGGAGGCATGGGCGTTGGTCTAGGGCCCGAGCTAGGGCTAGTGAGAGCGGTAGACGTAGCGCTGGGGTAGGCATAGGGCAAGGGGTGGGTGTCGAGGTAAACCTCGAGTAGGCCTAGAGCCAGGAGTGGGAGCTGTGGCTAGTGGTAGGGTTGGGGTTGGGCCTATGGGTAGGGGGAGCTATAGGGCCAGGGTAGTGGTAGGAACAGAGGTAGTGCTAGGCGTAGGCCTAGGGCGAGGGGTAGTGCTCGGGGTAGGGTTAGTTGAAGGGCTAGTGGTTGGCAGAGGCCCACGGGCAGTGTTAGGGTTAGGGCTCATGTTATGCCTAGGACTAGTGGTAGTGGTAGGGGTTGGCCGACGACTAGGGGTAGGTGTCACGAAATGGCTCCGGGTAGTCCTAGGACTCCGAACGGATGTAGGGCTGGATTAGGGTGTGGCTAATGGTGGGTCCAGGGTGATTTCGTAGGACACGGGTTAGTGCTCTGGCTATTGGTAGGGCAAGGTGTACCGGTTGGCGACGGGCAAGTGCTAGGCTTCGGACTAGAGTGAGCACTGGGCGTTGGTCTAGGGCCCGAGGTAGGGCTAGTGGGAGCGGTAGGTGTAGCGCTGGGGTAGGCAAAGGGCAAGGGGTGGGTGTCGGGGTAAACCTCGAAGTAGGCCTAGGACCAGGAGTGGGAGCTGTGGCTAGGGGTAGGGATGGGGGTGGGCCTATGGGTAGGGGGAGCTGTAGGGACTGGGGTAGGGGTAGGACCAGAGGTAGTGCTAGGCGTAGGCCTAGGGCGAGGGGTAGTGCTCGGGGTAACCTAACACTAACCCTAACACTAACCCTAACAGTAACCCTAACCCTAACCCTAACTCTAACACCAACCCTAACCCTAACCCTAACCCTAACCGTAACCCTATACCTAACACCAACCCTAACCCTAACCCTAACCCTAACACCAACCCTAACCCTAACCCTAACCCTAACCCTAACCCTAACCCTAACACCAACCCTAACCCTAACCCTAACCCTAACCTTAACACCAACTCTAACCCTAATCCTAACCCTAACCTTACCCTAACACCAACATTAACCAAAACCCTAACCCTAACCCTAACACCAACCCTAACCCTAACCCTAACCCTAACCCTATGCCTAACACGAACCCTAACCCTAACCCTAACCCTAAACCTAACCCTAACCCTAACACCAACCGTAACCCTAATCCTAATCCTAACCCTTACCCTAACCCTAACACTAACCCTAACCCTAACCCTAACCCTAACACCAACCCTAACCCTAACCCTAACCCTAACCCTAACCCTAACCCTATACCTAACACCAACCCTAAACCGAACCCTAACCCTAACCCTAACACCAACCCTAACCCTAACCCTAACCCTAACACCAACCCTAACCCTAATCCTAAACCTAACCCTAACCCTAACCCTAACACCAACCCTAACCGTAACCCTAACCCTAACCCTAAACCTAACCCTATGCCTAACACGAACCTTAACCCTAACCCTAACCCTAACCCTAACACCAACCCTAACCCTAACCCTAACCCTAACCCTAAACGTAACACCAACCCTAACCCTAACCCAAACCCTAACTCTAACACCAACCCTAACCCTAACCCTAACCCTAACCCTAACCCTAACCCTATTCCTAACACCAACCCTAACCCTAACCCTAACCATAACACCAACCCTAACCCTAACCCTAACCCTAACCCTAACACCAACTCTAACCCTAACCCTAACCCTAACCTTAACACCAACTCTAACCCTAATCCTAACCCTAACCCTAACCCTAACACCAACCCTAACCAAAACCCTAACCCTAACCCAAACACCAACCCTAACCCTAACCCTAAGCCTAACCCTAACCCTATGCCTAACACGAACCCTAACCCTAACCCTAACCCTAAACCTAACCCTAACCTTAACACCAACCCTAACCCTAATCCTAATCCTAACCCTAACCCTAACCCTAACACTAACCCTAACCCTAACCCTAACCCTAACACCAACCCTAACCCTAACCCTAACCCTAACCCTAACACCAACCCTAACCCTAACCCTAACCCTAACACCAACCCTAACCCTAATCCTAACCCTAACCCTAACCCTAACACCAACCCTAACCCTAATCCTCACCCTAACCCTAAAGCTAATATCAACCCTAACCCTAACCCTAACCCTAACCCTAACACCAACCCTAACCATAATCCTAACCCTAACCCTAACCCTAAACGTAACACCAACCCTAACCCTAACCCAAACCCTAACCCTAACACCAACCCTAACCCTAACCCTAACCCTAACCCTAACACCAACCCTAACCCTAACCCTAACCCTAACCCTAACCATAACACCAACCCTAACCCTAATTCTAACCCTAATCCTAACACCAACCCTAACCCTAATCCTAACCCTAACCCTAAACCTAACCTCAACCCTAACCCTAACCCTAACCCTAAACCTAACACCAACCCTAACCCTAACCCTAACCCTAACCCTAACCCTATGCCTAACACGAACCCTAACCCTAACCCTAACCCTAACCCTAACACCAACCCTAACCGTAACCCTAACCCTAACCCTAACCCTAACCCTAACACCAACCCTAACCGTAACCCTAACCCTAACCCTAACCCTAACACCAACCCTAACCCTAACCCTAACCCTAAACCCTAATCCTAACCCTAACCCTAACCCTAACCTTAACCCTAACCCTAACAAGGGCAAGGTTTACTGGTCAGCGACGGGCAAGTTCTAGGCCTCGGACTAGAAGGAGGCATGGGCGTTGGTCTAGGGCCCGAGCTAGGGCTAGTGAGAGCGGTAGGCGTAGCGCTGGGGTAGGCATAGGGCAAGGGGTGGGTGTCGAGGTAAACCTCGAGTAGGCCTAGAGCCAGGAGTGGGAGCTGTGGCTAGTGGTAGGGTTGGGGTTGGGCCTATGGGTAGGGGGAGCTGTAGGGCCAGGGTAGTGGTAGGAACAGAGGTAGTGCTAGGCGTAGGCCTAGGGCGAGGGGTAGTGCTCGGGGTAGGGTTAGTTGAAGGGCTAGTGGTTGGCAGAGGCCCACGGGCAGTGTTAGGGTTAGGGCTCATGTTATGCCTAGGACTAGTGGTAGTGGTAGGGGTTGGCCGACGACTAGGGGTAGGTGTCACGAAATGGCTCCGGGTAGTCCTAGGACTCCGAACGGATGTAGGGCTGGATTAGGGTGTGGCTAATGGTGGGTCCAGGGTGATTTCGTAGGACACGGGTTAGTGCTCTGGCTATTGGTAGGGCAAGGTGTACCGGTTGGCGACGGGCAAGTGCTAGGCTTCGGACTAGAGTGAGCACTGGGCGTTGGTCTAGGGCCCGAGGTAGGGCTAGTGGGAGCGGTAGGCGTAGCGCTGGGGTAGGCAAAGGGCAAGGGGTGGGTGTCGGGGTAAACCTCGAAGTAGGCCTAGGACCAGGAGTGGGAGCTGTGGCTAGGGGTAGGGATGGGGGTGGGCCTATGGGTAGGGGGAGCTGTAGGGACTGGGGTAAAGGTAGGACCAGAGGTAGTGCTAGGCGTAGGCCTAGGGCGAGGGGTAGTGCTCGGGGTAACCTAACCCTAACCCTAACCCTAACCCTAACCCTAACACTAACCCTAACCCTAACCCTAACTCTAACACCAACCCTAACCCTAACCCGAACCCTAACCCTAACCCTAACACTAACACCACCCCTAACCCTAACCCTAACACTAAACCCTAACCCTAACCCTAACCCTAACCCTAACCCTAACCCTAACCCTAACAAGGGCAAGGTGTACTGGTCAGCAACGGGCAAGTTCTAGGCCTCGGACGAGACGGAGCCATGGGCGTTGGTCTAGGGCCCGAGCTAGGGCTAGTGGGAGCGGTAGGCGTAGCGCTGGGGTAGGCATAGGGCAAGTGGTGGGTGTCGAGGTAAACCTCGGAGTAGGCCTAGTGCCAGGAGTGGGAGCTGTGGCTAAGGGTAGGGGTGGGGGTGGGCCTATGGGTAGGGGGAGCTGTAGGGCCAGGGGTAGCGGTAGGACCAAAGGTAGTGCTAGGCGTATGCCTAGGGCGAGGGGTAGTGCTCGGGGTAACCTAACCGTAACCCTAACCCTAACCCTAACCCTAACCCTAACCCTAACCCTAACACCAATCCTAACACTAATCCTAACCCTAACCCTAACCCTAAACCTAACACCAACCCTAACCCTAACCCTAACCCTAACCCTAACACCAAACCTAACCCTAACCCTAACCCTAAACCCTAACCCTAACCCTAACCCTAACCCTAACCCTAACCCTAACAAGGGCAAGGTGTACTGGACAGCAACGGGCAAGTTCTAGGCCTCGGACGATAGGGAGCCATGGGCGTTGGTCTAGGGCCCGAGCTAGGGCTAGAGGGAGCGGTAGGCGTAGCGCTGTGGTAGGCAAAGGGCAAGGGGTGGGTGTCGGGGTAAACCTCGGAGTAGGCCTAGGACCAGGAGTGGGAACTGTGGCTAGGGGTAGGGATGGGGGTGTTCTTATGGGTAGGGGGAGCTGTAGGGCCACGGGTAGGGGTAGGACCAGAGGTAGTGCCAGGCGTACGTCTAGGGCGAGGAGTAGTGCTCGGGGTAACCTAACCCTAACCCTAACCCTAACCCTAACCCTAACACCAACCCTAACCCTAACACTAACCCTAACCCTAACCTTAAACCTAACACCAAACCTAACCCTAATCCTAACCCTAACCCTAACCCTAACCCTAACCCTAACACCAACCCTAACCCTAACCCTAATCCTAACCCTAACCCTAAACGTAACATTAACCCTAACCCTAACCCTAACCCTAACACCAACCCTAACCCTAAACTTAACCCTAAACCCTAATCCTAAAACTAACCCTAACCCTAAACCTAACCCTAACCCTAACACCAACCCTAAACCTAACCCTAAACCTAACCCTAACCCTAAACCTAACACCAACCCTAACCCCAACCCTAACCCTAACCCTAACCCTAAACCTAACACCAACCCTAACCCTAATCCTAACCCTAACCCTAACACCAACCCTAAACCTAACCCTAACCCTAACCCTAAACCCTAACCCTAACCCTAACCCTAACCCTAACCATAACAAGGGCGAGGTGTACTGGTCAGCGACGGGCAAGTTCTAGGCCTCGGACTAGAGGGAGCCATGGGCGTTGGTCTAGGGCCCGAGCTAGGTCTAGTGGGAGCGGTAGGCGTAGCGCTGGGGTAGGCATAGGGCAAGGGGTGGGTGTCGTGGTAAACCTCGGAGTAGGCCTAGGACCAGGAGTGGGACCTGTGGCTAGGGGTAGGGATGGGGGTGGGTCTATGGGTAGGGGGAGCTGTAGGGCCAGGGGTAGGGGTAGGACCAGAGGTAGTGCTAGGCGTAGGCCTAGGGCGAGGGGTAGTGCTCGGGGTAACCTAACCGTAACCCTAACCCTAACCCTAACACTAACCCTAACACCAACCCTAACCCTAACCCTAACCCTAACTCTAACCCTAACCCAAACCCTAAACCTAACACCAACACTAACCCTAACCCTAAACCTAACAAGGGCAAGGTGTACTGGTCAGCGACGGGCAAGTTCTAGGCCTCGGAAGAGAGGGAGCCGTAGGCGTTGGTCTAGGGCCCGAGCTAGAACTAGTGGGAGCGGTAGGCGTAGCGCTGGGGTAGGCATAGGGCAAGTGGTGGGTGTCGCGGTAAACCTCGGAGTAGGCCTAGGGCCAGGAGTGGGAGCTGTGGCTAAGGGTAGGGGTGGGGGTGCGCCTATGGTTAGGGGGAGCTGTAGGGCCAGGGGTAGGAGTAGGATCAGAGGTAGTGCTAGGCGTATTCCTAGGGCGAGGGGTAGTGCGCGTAGTAGGGTTAGTTGAAGGGCGAGTGGTTGGCAGAGGCCTACGGGCAGTGTTAGGGTTAGGGCTCATGTTAAGCCTAGGACTAGTGGTAGTGGTAGGGGTTGGCCGAGGGCTAGGGGTAGGTGTCAGGGGAGGGCTTCCGGTAGTTCTAGGACTCGGAACAGGTGTAGGGCTGGATTAGGGTTGGTAAGGGTGGGTCCAGGGTGATTTCGTAGGACACGGGTTACTGCTCTGGCTAACGGTAGGGCAAGGTGTACTGGTCGGCGACGGGAAAGTGCTAGGTCTCAGACTAGATGAGCACTGGGCGTTGGTCTAGGGCCCGAGCTAGGGCTAGTGGGATCGACAGGCGTAGCGCTGGGGTAGGCATAGGGCAAGGGGTTGGTGTCGGGGTAAACCTCGGAGTAGGCCTAGTGCCAAGAGTTGGAGCTGTGGCTAGAGGTTGCGATTTGGGTGGGCCTATGGTTAGGGGGAGCTGTAGGGCCAGGGGTAGGTGTAGGACCAGAGGAAGTGTTAGGCGTAGGCCTAGGCGAGGGGTAGTGCTCGGGGTAAGGTTAGGTGAAGGGCTAGTGGTTGGCAGAGGCCCACGGGCAGTGTTAGGGTTAGAGCTCATGTTAGGCCTAGGACTACTGTTAGTGGTAGGGGATGGCCGAGGGCTAGGGGTAGGTGTCACGGGAGGGCTCCGGGTAGTCCTAGGACTCCGAACGGATGTGGGGCATGATTAGGGTGTGGCTAATGGTGGGTCCAGGGTGATTTCGTAGGACAAGGATTAGTGATCTGGCTATCGGTAGGGCAAGGTGTAATGGTCGGTGACGGGCAAGTGCTAGGCTTCGGACTAGAGTGAGCACTGGGCGTTGGTCTAGGACCCAAGGTAGGGCTAGTGGGAGCGGTAGGCGTAGCGCTGTAGTAGGCAAAGGGCAAGGGGTGGGTGTCGGGGTAAACCTCAGAGTAGGCGTAGGACCAGGAGTGGGAGCTGTGGCTAGGGGTAGGGATGGGCGTGGGCCTATGGGTAGGGGGAGCTTAGAACCAGGGGTAGGGGTAAAACCAGAGGTAGTGCCAGGCGTATGCCTAGGGCGAGGGGTAGTGCTCGTAGTAGGGTTAGTTGAAGGGCGAGTGGTTGGCAGAGGCCCCCGGGCAGTGTTAGGGTTAGGGCTCATGTTAAGCCTAGGACTAGTGGTAGTGGTAGGGGTTGGCCGAGGGCTAGGGGTAGGTGTCATGGGAGGGTTTCCGGTAGTTCTAGGACTCGGAACAGGTGTAGGGCTGGATTAGGGTTGGTAAGGGTGGGTCCAGGGTGATTTCGTAGGACACGGGTTACTGCTCTGGCTAACGGTAGGGCAAGGTGTAGTGGTCGGCGACGGGAAAGTGCTAGGTGTCAGACTAGATGAGCACTGGGCGTTGGTCTAGGGCCCGAGCTAGGGCTAGTGGGATCGACAGGCGTAGCGCTGGGGTAGGCATAGGGCAAGGGTTTGGTGTCGGGGTAAACCTCGGAGTAGGCCTAGTGCCACGAATTGGAGCTGTGGCTAGAGGTAGGGATTTGGGTGGGCCTATGGTTAGGGGGAGCTGTAGGGCCAGGGGTAGGTGTAGGACCAGAGGAAGTGTTAGGCGTAGGCCTAGGGCGAGTGGTAGTGCTCGGGGTAGGGTTAGGTGAAGGGCTAGTGGTTGGCAGAGGCCCACGGGCAGTGTTATGCTTAGGGCTCATGTTAGGCCTAGGACTACTGTTACTGGTAGGGGATGGCCGAGGGCTAGGGGTAGGTGTCACGGGAGGGCTCCGGGTAGTCCTAGGACTCCGAACGGATGTGGGGCATGATTAGGGTGTGGCTAATGGTGGGTCCAGGGTGATTTCGTAGGACAAGGGTTAGTGATCTGGCTATCGGTAGGGCAAGGTGTAATGGTCGGTGACGGGCAAGTGCTAGGCTTCGGACTAGAGTGAGCACTGGGCGTTGGACTAGGGCCCAAGGTAGGACTAGTGGGAGCGGTAGGCGTAGTGCTGTAGTAGGCAAAGGGCAAGGGGTGGGTGTCGGGGTAAACCTCGGAGTAGGCCTAGGACCAGGAGTGGGAGCTGTGGCTAGGGGTAGGGATGGCGGTGGGCCTATGGGTAGGGTGTGCTGTAGGGCCAGGGGTAGGGGTAGGACCAGAGGTAGTGCCAGGCGTACGCCTAGGGCGAGGGGTAGTGCTCGGGGTAAACTAACCCTAACCCTAACCCTAACCCTAACCCTAAAATTAACACCAACCCTAACCCTAACATTAACCCTAACCCTAACCTTAAACCTAACACCAACCCTAACCCTAATCCTAACCCTAACCCTAACCCTAACCCTAACCCTAACACCAACCCTAACCCTAACCCTAACCCTAACCCTAACCCTAAACCTAACACCAACCCTAACCCTAACCCTAACCCTAACCCTAACACCAACCCTAACCGTCACCCTTACCCTAACCCTAACCCTAACACTAAACCTAACACCAACCCTAACCCTAAGCCTAAACCTAACAAGGGCAAGGTGTACTGGTCAGCGACGGGCAAGTTCTAGGCCTCGGACGAGAGGGAGCCATGGGCGTTGGTCTAGGGCCCGAGCTAGGGATATTGGGAGCGGTAGGCGTAGCACGGGGTAGGCATAGGGCAAGTGGTGGGTGTCGAGGTAAACCTCGGAGTAGGCCTAGTGCCAGGATTGGGAGCTGTGGCTAAGGGTAGGGGTGGGGGTGGGCCTATGGGTAGGGGGAGCTGTAGGGCCAGGGGTAGGGGTAGGACCAGAGGTAGTGCCAGGCGTACGCCTAGGGCGAGGAGTAGTGCTCGGGGTAACCTAATCCTAACCCTAACCCTAACCCTAACCCTAACCCTAACCCTAACGCCAACCCTAACCCTAACACTAACCCTAAACCTAATCCTAACTTTAACCCTAATCCTAACCGTAACCCTAACCCTAATCCTAACCCTAAACCTAACACCAACCCTAACCCTTACCCTAACCCTAACACCAACCCTAACCCTAACCCTAACCCTAACCCTAAACCCTAACCCTAACCCTAACCCTAACCCTAACCATAACAATGGCGAGGTGTACTGGTCAGCGACGGGCAAGTTCTAGGCCTCAGACTAGAGGGAGCCATGGGCGTTGGTCTAGGGCCCGAGCTAGGTTTAGTGGGAGCGGTAGGCGTAGCGCTGGGGTAGGCATAGGGCAAGGGGTGGGTGTCGAGGTAAACCTCGGAGTAGGCCTAGGGCCAGGAGTGGGAGCTGTGTTTAGGGGTAGGGATGGGGGTCGGCCTATAAGTAGGGGGAGCTGTAGGGCCAGGGGTAGTGGTAGGACCAGAGGGAGTGCTAGGCGTAAGCCTAGGGCGAGGGGTAGTGCTCGGGGTAGGGTTAGGTGAAGGGCTAGTGGTTGGCAGAGGCCCACGGGCAGTGTTAGGGTTAGGGCTTATGTTAGGCCTAGGACTAGTGTTAGTGGTAGGGGATGGCCGAGTGCTAAGGGTAACTGTCACGGGAGGGCTCCGGGTAGTCCTAAAACTCCGAACGGATGTAGGGCTGGATTAGGGTGTGGCTAATGGTGGGTCCAGGGTGATTTCGTAGGACACGGGTTAGTGCTCTGGCTATCGGTAGGGCAAGGTGTACTGGTTGGCGACGGGGAAGTGCTAGGCTTCGGACTAGAGTGAGCACTGGGCGTTGGTCTAGGGCCCTAGGTAGGGCAGGTGGGAGCGGTAGGCGTAGCGCTGGGGTAGGCAAAGGGCAATGGGCGGGTGTCGGGGTAAACCTCGGAGTAGGCCTAGGACCAGGAGTGGGAGCTGTGGCTAGGGGTAGGGATGGGGGTGGGTCTATGGGTAGGGGGAGCTGTAGGGCCAGGGGTAGGAGTAGGACCAGAGGTAGTGCTAGGCGTAGGCCTAGGGCGAGGGGTAGTGCTCGGGGTAACCTAACCGTAACCCTAACCCTAACCCTAACACTAACCCTAACACCAACCCTAACCCTAACCCTAACCCTAACTCTAACCCTAACCCAAACCCTAAACCTAACACCAACACTAACCCTAACCCTAAACCTAACAAGGGCAAGGTGTACTGGTCAGCGACGGGCAAGTTCTAGGCCTCGGACGAGAGGGAGCCATGGGCGTTGGTCTATGGCCCGAGCTAGAACTAGTGGGAGCGGTAGGCGTAGCGCTGGGGTAGGCATAGGGCAAGTGGTGGGTGTCGCGGTAAACCTCGGAGTAGGCCTAGGGCCAGGAGTGGGAGCTGTTCCTAAGGGTAGGGGTGGGGGTGCGCCTATGGTTAGGGGGAGCTTTAGGGCCAGTGGTAGGGGTAGGACCAGAGGTAGTGCTAGGCGTATGCCTAGGGCGAGGGGTAGTCCTCGGAGTAGGGTTAGTTGAAGGGCGAGTGGTTGGCAGAGGCCCACGGGCAGTGTTAGGGTTAGGGCTCATGTTAAGCCTAGGACTAGTGGTAGTGGTAGGGGTTGGCCGAGGGCTAGGGGTAGGTGTCACGGGAGGGCTCCGTGTAGTTCTAGGACTCGGAACAGGTGTAGGGCTGGATTAGGGTTGGTAAGGGTGGGTCCAGGGTGATTTCGTAGGACACGGGTTACTGCTCTGGCTAACGGTAGGGCAAGGTGTACTGGTCGGCGACGGGAAAGTGCTAGGTCTCGGACTAGATGAGCACTGGGCGTTGGTCTAGGGCCCGAGCTAGGGCTAGTGGGATCGACAGGCGTAGCGCTGGGGTAGGCATAGGGCAAGGGGTTGGTGTCGGGGTAAACCTCGGAGTAGGCCTAGTGCCAAGAGTTGGAGCTGTGGCTAGAGGTAGGGATTTGGGTGGGCCTATGGTTAGGGGGAGCTGTAGGGCCAGGGGTAGGTGTAGGACCAGAGGAAGTGTTAGGCGTAGGCCTAGGGCGAGGGGTAGTGCTCGGGGTAGGGTTAGGTGAAGGGCTAGTGGTTGGCAGAGGCCCACGGGCAGTGTTAGGGTTAGGGCTCATGTTAGGTCTAGGACTACTGTTAGTGGTAGGGGATGGCCGAGGGCTAGGGGTAGGTGTCACGGGAGGGCTCCGGGTAGTCCTAGGACTCCGAACGGATGTGGGGCATGATTAGGGTGTGGCTAATGGTGGGTCCAGGGTGATTTCGTAGGACAAGGGTTAGTGATCTGGCTATCGGTAGGGCAAGGTGTAATGGTCGGTGACGGGCAAGTGCTAGGCTTCGGACTAGAGTGAGCACTGGGCGTTGGACTAGGGCCCAAGGTAGGACTAGTGGGAGCGGTAGGCGTAGCGCTGTAGTAGGCAAAGGGCAAGGGGTGGGTGTCGGGCTAAACCTCGGAGTAGGCCTAGGACCAGGAGTGGGAGCTGTGGCTAGGGGTAGGGATGGGGTTGGGCCTATTGGTCGGGGGAGCTGTAGGGCCAGGGGTAGGGGTAGGACCAGAGGTAGTGCCAGGCGTACGCCTAGGGCGAGGGGTAGTGCTCGGGGTAAACTAACCCTAACCCTAACCCTAACCCTAACCCTAACCCTAACCCTAACCCTAACACCAACCCTAACCCTAACATTAAACCTAACCCTAACCTTAAACCTAACACCAACCCTAACCCTAATCCTAACACTAACCCTAACCCTAACCCTAACCCTAACACCAACCCTAACCCTAACCCTAACCCTAACCCTAAACCTAACACCAACCCTAACCCTAACCCTAACCCTAAACCTAACACCAACCCTAAACCTAACCCTTACCCTAACCCTAACCCTAACACTAAACCTAACACCAACCCTAACCCTAACCCTAAACCTAACAAGGGCAAGGTGTACTGGTCAGCGACGGGCAAGTGCTAGGCTTCGGACTAGAGTGAGCACTGGGCGTTGGTCTAGGGCCCGAGGTAGGGCTAGTGAGAGCGGTAGGTGTAGCGCTGGGGTAGGCAAAGGGCAACGGGTGGGTGTCGGGGTAAACCTCGGAGTAGGCCTAGGACCAGGAGTGGGAGCTGTGGCTAGGGGTAGGGATGGGGGTGGGCCTATGGGTAGGGGGAGCTGTAGGGCCAGGGGTAAAGGTAGGACCAGAGGTAGTTCTAGGCGTAGGCCTAGGGCGAGGGGTAGTGCTCGGGGAAACCTAACCCTAACACTAACCCTAACCCTATACCTAACACCAACCCTAACCCTAACCCTAACCCTAACCCTAACACTAACCCTAACAATAACCCTAACCCTAAACCCTAACCCTAACCCTAACCCTAAACCTAACAAGGGCAAGGTGTACTGGTCAGCGACGGGCAAGTTCTAGGCCTCGGACGAGAGGGAGCCATGGGCGTTGGTCTAGGGCCCGAGCTAGGGCTAGTGGGAGAGTTAGGCGTAGCGCTGGGGTAGGCATAGGTCAAGGGGTGGGTGTCGAGGTAAACCTCGGAGTAGGCCTAGGGCCAGGAGTGGAAGCTGTGGCTAGGGGGAGGGGTTGGGGTGGGCCTATGGAAAGGGGGCGCTGTAGGGCCAGGGGTAGGGGTAGAACCAGAGGTAGTGCTAGGCGTAGGCCTAGGGCGAGGGGTAGTGCTCGGGGTAGGGTTAGTTGAAGGGCTAGTGGTTGGCAGAGGCCCACGGGCAGTGTTAGTCTTAGGGCTCATGTTAGGCCTAGGACTAGTGGTAGTGGTACGGGTTGGCCGAAGGCTAGGGGTAGGTGTCACGGGAGGGCTCCGGGTAGTCCTAGGACTCGGAACGGGTGTAGGGCTGGATTATGGTGTGGTAAATGTGGGTCAAGGGTGATTTCGTAGGACACGGGTTAGTGCTCTGGCTAACGGTAGGGCAAGGTGTACTGGTCGGCGTCGGGCAGGTGGTAGGCCTCGGACTAGAGGGAGCAATGGGCGTTGGTTTAGGGCCCGAGGTAGGGCTAGTGGGAGCGGTAGGCGTAGCGCTGTGGTAGGCAAAAGGCAAGGGGTGGGTGTCGGGGTAAACCTCGGAGTAGGCCTAGGACCAGAAGTGGGAGCTGTGGCTACGGGTAGGAATGGGGGTGGGCCTATGGGTAGGGTGAGCTGTAGGGCCAGGGGGATGGGGTAGGACCAGAGGTAGTGCCAGGCGTAGGCCTAGGGTGAGGGGTAGTGCTCGGGGTAACCTAACCCTAACCCTAACCCTAACCCTAACCCTAACCCTAACACCAACCCTAACCCTAACCCTAACACTAACACTAACCCTAAACCTAACACCAACCCTAACACTAACCCTAACCCTTACCCTAACAGCAACCCTAAACCTAAACCTAACCCTAAACCTAACCCTAACCCTAAACCCTAACACTAACACTGACCCTAACCCTAACCCTAACCCTAACACCAACCCTAACACTAACCCTAACCCTAACCCTAACCCTATACCTAACACCAACCCAAACCCTAACCCTAACCCTAACACTAACACTAACCCTAACACTAACCCTAACCCTAAACCCTAACCCTAACCCTAACCCTAACCCTAAACCTAACAAGGGCAAGGTGTACTGTTCAGCGACGGGCAAGTTCTAGGCCTCGGACTTGAGGGAGCCATCGGCATTGGTCTAGGGCCCGAGCTAGGGCTAGTGGGAGCGGTAGGCGTAGCGCTGGGGTAGGCATAGGTCAAGGGGTGGGTGTCGAGGTAAACCTCGGAGTAGGCCTAAGGCCAGGAGTGGAAGCTGTGGCTAGGGGTAGGGGTTGGGGTCGGCCTATGGGTAGGGGGCGCTGTAGGGCCAGGGGTAGGGGTAGGACCAGAGGTAGTGCTAGGCGTAGGCCTAGGGCGAGGGGTAGTGCTCGGGGTAGGGTTAGTTGAAGGGCTAGTGGTTGGCAGAGGCCCACGGGCAGTGTTAGTCTTAGGGCTCATGTTAGGCCTAGGACTAGTGGTAGTCGTAGGGGTTGGCCGAGGGCTAGTGGTAGGTGTCACGGGAGGGCTCCGGGTAGTTCTAGGACTCCGAACGGATGTAGGGCTGGATTACGGTTGGTAAGGGTGGGTCCAGGGAGATTTCGTAGGACACGGGTTACTGCTCTGGCTAACGGTAGGGCAAGGTGTACTGGTCGGCGACGGGCAAGTGCTAGGTCTCGGACTAGATTAGCACTGGGCGTTGGTCTAGGGCCCTAGGTAGTGTTAGTGGGAGCCGTAGGCGTAGCGCTGGGCTAGGCATAGGGCAAGGAGTGGGTGTCGGGGTAAACCTCTAAGTAGGCCTAGTGCCAGGATTGGGGCTGTGGCTAGGGGTTGTGATTTGGGTGGGCCTATGGTTAGGGGGAGCTGTAGGGCAAGGGGTAGCGGTAGGACCAGACGTAGTTCTAGGCGTAGGCCTAGTGTGAGGGGTAGTGCTCGAGGTAGGGTTAGGTGAAGGGCTAGTGGTTGGCAGAGGCCCACGGACAGTGTTAGTGTTACGGCTCATGTTAAGCCTAGGACTAGTGGTAGTGGTAGGGGTTGGCCGAGGGCTAGGGGTAGGTGTCACGGGAGGGCTCCGGGTAGTCCTAGGACTCCGAACGGAAGTGGAGCATGATTAGGGTGTGGCTAATTGTGGGTCCAGGGTGATTTCGTAGGACAAGGGTTAGTGATCTGGCTATCGGTAGGGCAAGGTGTAATGGTCGGTGACGGGCAAGTGCTAGTCCTCGGACTAGAGGGAGCACTGGGCGTTGGTCTAGGGCCCGAGGTAGGACTAGTGGGAGCGGTAGGCGTAGCGCTGTGGTAGGCAAAGGGCAACGGGTGGGTGTCGGGGTAAACCTCGGAGTAGGTCTAGGACCAGAAGTGGGAGCTGTGGCTAGGGGTAGGGATGTGGGTGGACCTATGGGTAGGGGGAGCTGAAGGGCCAGGGGAAGGGGTAAAACCAGAGGTAGTGCCAGGCGTAGGCCTAGGGCGAGGGGTAGTGCTCGGGGTAACCTAACCCTAACCCTAACCCTAACCCTAACCCTAACCCTAACCCTAACCGTAACACAAAACCTAACCCTAACACTAACCCTAACCCTAACCCTAAACCTAACACCAACCCTAACCCTAATCCTAACCCTAACTTTAACCCTAACCGAAACCCTAACACCAACCTTAACCCTAATCCTAACACTAACACTAACACTAAACTTAACACCAACCCTAACCTTAACCCTAACCCTTACCTAACACCAACCCTAAACCTAACCCTAACCCTAAACCCTAACCCTAACCCTAACCCTAACCCTAACCCTAACCCTAACCCTAACCCTAACAAGGGCCAGGTGTACTGGTCAGCGACGGGCAAGTTCTAGGCTTCGGACGAGAGGGAGCCATGGGCGTTGGTCTAGTGCCCGAGCTAGGGCTAGTGGAAACGGTAGGCGTAGCGCTGGGGTAGGCATAGGGCAAGGGGTGGGTGTCGAGGTAAACCTCGGAGTAGGCCTAGGGCCAGGAGTGGGAGCTGTGGCTAGGGGTAGGGGTGGGGGTGGGCCTATGGGTAGGGGGAGCTGTAGGGCCAGGGGTACTGGTAGGACCAGAGGTAGTGCTAGGCGTAGGCCTAGGGCGAGGGGTAGTGCTCGGGGTAGGGTTAGTTGAAGGGCTAGTGGTTGGCAGAGGCCCACGGGCAGTGTTAGGGTTAGGGCTCTTGTTAAGCCTAGAACTAGTGGTAGTGGTAGGGGTTGGCCGAGGGCTAGGTGTAGGTGTCACGGGAGGGCTCCGGGTAGTCCTAGGACTCGGAACAGGTGTAGGGCTGGATTAGGGTGTGGTAAGGGTGAGTCCAGGGTGATTTCGTAGGACACGGGTTACTGCACTGGCTAACGGTAAGGCAAGGTGTACCGGTCTGCCTCGAGCAAGTGGTAGGCCTCTGACTAGATGAGCACTGGGCGTTGGTCTAGGGCCCGAGCTAGGGCTAGTGGGAGCGATAGGCGTAGCGCTGGGGTAGGCATAGGGCAAGGGGTGGGTGTCAAGGTAAACCTCGAGTAGGCTTTGGCCCAGGAGTTGGAGTTGTGGCTAGGGGTAGGGATGGGGGTAGGCCCATGGGTAGGGGAACTGTAGGGTCAGGGGTAGCGGTAGGACCAGAGGTAGTGCTAGGCGTAAGCCTAGGGCGAGGGGTAGTGCTCTGGGTAGGGTTAGGTGAAGGGCTAGTGGTCGGCAGAGGCCCACGGGCAGTGTTAGGGTTAGGGCTCATGTTAGGCCTAGGACTAGTGGTAGTGGTAGGGGTTGGCCGAGGGCTAGGGGTAGGTGTCACGGGAGGGCTCCGGGTAGTCCTAGGACTCGGAACGGGTGTAGGGCTAAATTATGGTGTGGTAAGTGTGGGTCCAGGGTGATTTCGTAAGACACGGGTTAGTTCTCTGGCTATCGGTAGGCAAGGTGTACTGGTCGGCGACGGGCAAGTGCTATGCTTCGGACTAGAATGAGCACTGGGCGTTGGTCTAGGGCCTGAGGTAGGGCTGGTGGGAGCGGTAGGTGTAGCGCTGGGGTAGGCAAAGGGCAAGGGGTGGGTGTCGGTGTAAACCTCGGAGTAGGCCTAGGACCAGGAGTGGGAGCTGCGGCTAGGGGTAGGGATGGGGGTGGGCCTATGGGTAGGGGGAGCTGTAGGGCCAGGGGTAGGGGTAGGACCAGAGGTAGATCTAGGCGTAGGCCTAGGGCGAGTGGTAGTGCTCGGGGTAACCTAACCCTAACCCTAACCCTAACCCTAACCCTAACCCTAACACCAACCCTAACACTAACCCTAACCCTAACCCTAACCCTATACCTAACACCAACCCTAACCCTAACCCTAACCCTAACCCTAACCCTAACCCTAACCCTAACACTAACCCTAACACTAACCCTAACCCTAAACCCTAACCCTAACCCTAACCCTAAACCTAACAAGTGCAAGGTGTACTGGTCAGCGACGCCAAGTTCTAGGCCTCGGACGAGAGGGAGCCATCGGCATTGGTCTAGGGCCCGAGCTAGGGCTAGTGGGAGCGGTAGGCGTAGCGCTGGGGTAGGCATAGGTCAAGGGGTGGGTGTCGAGGTAAACCTCGGAGTAGGCCTAAGGCCAGGAGTGGAAGCTGTGGCTAGGGGTAGGGGTTGGGGTCGGCCTATGGGTAGGGGGCGCTGTAGGGCCAGGGGTAGGGGTAGGACCAGAGGTAGTGCTAGGCATAGGCCTAGGGCGAGGGGTAGTGCTCGGGGTAGGGTTAGTTGAAGGGCTAGTGGTTGGCAGAGGCCCAGGGGCAGTGTTAGTCTTAGGGCTCATGTTAGGCCTAGGACTAGTGGTAGTGGTAGGGGTTGGCCGAGGGCTAGGGGTAGGTGTCACAGGAGGGCTCCGTGTAGTCCTAGGACCCCGAACGGATGTGGGGCATGATTAGGGTGTGGCTAATGGTGGGTCCAGGGTGATTTCGTAGGACAAGGGTTAGTGATCTGGCTATCGGTAGGGCAAGGTGTAATGGTCGGTGACAGGCAAGTGCTAGGATTCGGACTAGAGTGAGCACTGGGCGTTGGTCTAGGGCCCAAGGTAGGGCTAGTGGGAGCGGTAGGCGTAGCGCTGTAGTAGGCAAAAGGCAAGGGGTGGGTGTCGGACTAAACCTCGAAGTAGGCCTAGGACCAGGAGTTGGAGATGTGGCTAGGGGTAGCGATGGGGGTGGGCCTATGGGTAGGGGGAGCTGTAGGGCCAGGGGTAGGGGTAGGACCAGAGATAGTGCCAGGCGTACGCCTAGGGCGAAGGGTAGTGCTCGGGGTAACCTAACCCTAACCCTAACCCTAACCCTAACCCTAACACCAACCCTAACACTAACCCTAACCCTAACCCTAACACCAACCCTAACCCTAACATTAACCCTAACCCTAACCTTAAATCTAACACCAACCCTAACCCTAATCCTAACCCTAACCCTAACCCTAACCCTAACCCTAACACCAACCCTAACCCTAACCCTAACCCTAACACCAACCCTAACCCTAACCCTAACCCTAAACCTAACACCAACCCTAACCCTAACCCTAAACCTAACAAGGGCAAGGTGTACTGGTCAGCGACGGGCAAGTTCTAGGTCTCGGACGAGAGGGAGCCATGGGCGTTGGTCTATGGCCCGAGCTAGGGCTAGTGGGAACGGTAGGCGTAGCGCTGGGGTAGGCATAGGGCAAGTGGTGGGTGTCGAGGTAAACCTCGGAGTAGGCCTAGTGCCAGGAGTGGGAGCTGTGGCTAAGGGTAGGGGTGGGGGTGGGCCTATGGTTAGGGGGAGTTGTAGGGCCAGGAGTAGCGGTAGACCCGAGGTAGTGCTAGGCGTATGCCTAGGGCGAGGGGTAGTGCTCGGGGTAACCTAACCGTAACCCTAACCCTAACCCTAACCCTAACCCTAACCCTAACCCTAACCCTAACACTAACCCTAACCCTAAACCTAACACCAACCCTAACCCTAACCCTAACCCTAACCCTAACCCTAACCCTAACACCAACCCTAACCGTAACCCTAACCCTAACCCTAAACCTAACCCTATGCCTAACACGAACCCTAACCCTAACCCTAACCCTAACACTAACCCTAACCCTAAACCTAACACCAACCCTAACCCTAATCCTAAACCTAACCCTAACCCTAACCCTAACACCAACCCTAACCGTAACCCTAACCCTAACCCTAAACCTAACCCTATGCCTAACACGAACCCTAACCCTAACCCTAACCCTAACCCTAACACCAACCCTAACCCTAACCCTAACCCTAACCCTAACCCTAACCCTAACCCTATTCCTAACACCAACCCTAACCCTAACCCTAACCATAACACCAACCCTAACCCTAACCCTAACCCTAACCCTAACACCAACCCTAACCCTAACCCTAACCCTAACCTTAACACCAACTCTAACCCTAATCCTAACCCTAACCCTAACCCTAACACCAACCCTAACCAAAACCCTAACCCTAACCCTAACACCAACCCTAACCCTAACCCTAACCCTAACCCTAACCCTATGCCTAACACGAACCCTAACCCTAACCCTAACCCTAAACCTAACCCTAACCTTAACACCAACCCTAACCCTAATCCTAATCCTAACCCTAACCCTAACCCTAACACTAACCCTAACCCTAACCCTAACCCTAACACCAACCCTAACCCTAACCCTAACCCTAACCCTATACCTAACACCAACCCTAACCCTAACCCTAACCCTAACCCTAACACCAACCCTAACCCTAACCCTAACCCTAACACCAACCCTAACCCTAATCCTAACCCTAACCCTAACCCTAACCCTAACACCAACCCTAACCCTAATCCTAACCCTAACCCTAAAGCTAACATCAACCCTAACCCTAACCCTAACCCTAACCCTAACACCAACCCTAACCATAACCCTAACCCTAACCCTAACCCTAAACGTAACACCAACCCTAACCCTAACCCAAACCCTAACCCTAACACCAACCCTAACCCTAACCCTAACCCTAACCCTAACACCAACCCTAACCCTAACCCTAACCCTAACCCTAACCATAACACCAACCCTAACCCTAATTCTAACCCTAATCCTAACACCAATCCTAACCCTAATCCTAACCCTAACCCTAAACCTAACATCAACCCTAACCCTAACCCTAACCCTAAACCTAACACCAACCCTAACCCTAACCCTAACCCTAACCCTAACCCTATGCCTAACACGAACCCTAACCCTAACCCTAACCCTAACCCTAACACCAACCCTAACCGTAACCCTAACCCTAACCCTAACCCTAACCCTAACACCAACCCTAACCGTAACCCTAACCCTAACCCTAACCCTAACACCAACCCTAACCCTAACCCTAACCCTAAACCCTAATCCTAACCCTAACCCTAACCCTAACCTTAACCCTAACCCTAACAAGGGCAAGGTTTACTGGTCAGCGACGGGCAAGTTCTAGGCCTCGGACTAGAAGGAGGCATGGGCGTTGGTCTAGGGCCCGAGCTAGGGCTAGTGAGAGCGGTAGGCGTAGCGCTGGGGTAGGCATAGGGCAAGGGGTGGGTGTCGAGGTAAACCACGAGTAGGCCTAGAGCCAGGAGTGGGAGCTGTGGCTAGTGGTAGGGTTGGGGTTGGGCCTATGGGTAGGGGGAGCTGTAGGGCCAGGGTAGTGGTAGGAACAGAGGTAGTGCTAGGCGTAGGCCTAGGGCGAGGGGTAGTGCTCGGGGTAGGGTTAGTTGAAGGGCTAGTGGTTGGCAGAGGCCCACGGGCAGTGTTAGGGTTAGGGCTCATGTTATGCCTAGGACTAGTGGTAGTGGTAGGGGTTGGCCGACGACTAGGGGTAGGTGTCACGAAATGGCTCCGGGTAGTCCTAGGACTCCGAACGGATGTAGGGCTGGATTAGGGTGTGGCTAATGGTGGGTCCAGGGTGATTTCGTAGGACACGGGTTAGTGCTCTGGCTATTGGTAGGGCAAGGTGTACCGGTTGGCGACGGGCAAGTGCTAGGCTTCGGACTAGAGTGAGCACTGGGCGTTGGTCTAGGGCCCGAGGTAGGGCTAGTGGGAGCGGTAGGCGTAGCGCTGGGGTAGGCAAAGGGCAAGGGGTGGGTGTCGGGGTAAACCTCGAAGTAGGCCTAGGACCAGGAGTGGGAGCTGTGGCTAGGGGTAGGGATGGGGGTGGGCCTATGGGTAGGGGGAGCTGTAGGGACTGGGGTAAAGGTAGGACCAGAGGTAGTGCTAGGCGTAGGCCTAGGGCGAGGGGTAGTGCTCGGGGTAACCTAACCCTAACCCTAACCCTAACCCTAACCCTAACACTAACCCTAACCCTAACCCTAACTCTAACACCAACCCTAACCCTAACCCGAACCCTAACCCTAACCCTAACACTAACACCACCCCTAACCCTAACCCTAACACTAAACCCTAACCCTAACCCTAACCCTAACCCTAACCCTAACAAGGGCAAGGTGTACTGGTCAGCAACGGGCAAGTTCTAGGCCTCGGACGAGACGGAGCCATGGGCGTTGGTCTAGGGCCCGAGCTAGGGCTAGTGGGAGCGGTAGGCGTAGCGCTGGGGTAGGCATAGGGCAAGTGGTGGGTGTCGAGGTAAACCTCGGAGTAGGCCTAGTGCCAGGAGTGGGAGCTGTGGCTAAGGGTAGGGGTGGGGGTGGGCCTATGGGTAGGGGGAGCTGTAGGGCCAGGGGTAGCGGTAGGACCAAAGGTAGTGCTAGGCGTATGCCTAGGGCGAGGGGTAGTGCTCGGGGTAACGTAACCGTAACCCTAACCCTAACCCTAACCCTAACCCTAACCCTAACCCTAACACCAATCCTAACACTAATCCTAAACCTAACCCTAACCCTAAACCTAACACCAACCCTAACCCTAACCCTAACCCTAACCCTAACACCAAACCTAACCCTAACCCTAACCCTAAACCCTAACCCTAACCCTAACCCTAACCCTAACCCTAACCCTAACCCTAACAAGGGCAAGGTGTACTGGTCAGCAACGGGCAAGTTCTAGGCCTCGGACGATAGGGAGCCATGGGCGTTGGTCTAGGGCCCGAGCTAGGGCTAGAGGGAGCGGTAGGCGTAGCGCTGTGGTAGGCAAAGGGCAAGGGGTGGGTGTCGGGGTAAACCTCGGAGTAGGCCTAGGACCAGGAGTGGGAACTGTGGCTAGGGGTAGGGATGGGGGTGTTCTTATGGGTAGGGGGAGCTGTAGGGCCACGGGTAGGGGTAGGACCAGAGGTAGTGCCAGGCGTACGTCTAGGGCGAGGAGTAGTGCTCGGGGTAACCTAACCCTAACCCTAACCCTAACCCTAACCCTAACACCAACCCTAACCCTAACACTAACCCTAACCCTAACCTTAAACCTAACACCAAACCTAACCCTAATCCTAACCCTAACCCTAACCCTAACCCTAACCCTAACACCAACCCTAACCCTAACCCTAATCCTAACCCTAACCCTAAACGTAACATTAACCCTAACCCTAACCCTAACCCTAACCCTAACACCAACCCTAACCCTAAACTTAACCCTAAACCCTAATCCTAAAACTAACCCTAACCCTAAACCTAACCCTAACCCTAACACCAACCCTAAACCTAACCCTAAACCTAACCCTAACCCTAAACCTAACACCAACCCTAACCCCAACCCTAACCCTAACTCTAACCCTAAACCTAACACCAACCCTAACCCTAACCCTAACCCTAACCCTAACACCAACCCTAAACCTAACCCTAACCCTAACCCTAAACCCTAACCCTAACCCTAACCCTAACCCTAACCATAACAAGGGCGAGGTGTACTGGTCAGCGACGGGCAAGTTCTAGGCCTCGGACTAGAGGGAGCCATGGGCGTTGGTCTAGGGCCCGAGCTAGGTCTAGTGGGAGCGGTAGGCGTAGCGCTGGGGTAGGCATAGGGCAAGGGGTGGGTGTCGTGGTAAACCTCGGAGTAGGCCTAGGACCAGGAGTGGGACCTGTGGCTAGGGGTAGGGATGGGGGTGGGTCTATGGGTAGGGGGAGCTGTAGGGCCAGGGGTAGGGGTAGGACCAGAGGTAGTGCTAGGCGTAGGCCTAGGGCGAGGGGTAGTGCTCGGGGTAACCTAACCGTAACCCTAACCCTAACCCTAACACTAACCCTAACACCAACCCTAACCCTAACCCTAACCCTAACTCTAACCCTAACCCAAACCCTAAACCTAACACCAACACTAACCCTAACCCTAAACCTAACAAGGGCAAGGTGTACTGGTCAGCGACGGGCAAGTTCTAGGCCTCGGAAGAGAGGGAGCCGTAGGCGTTGGTCTAGGGCCCGAGCTAGAACTAGTGGGAGCGGTAGGCGTAGCGCTGGGGTAGGCATAGGGCAAGTGGTGGGTGTCGCGGTAAACCTCGGAGTAGGCCTAGGGCCAGGAGTGGGAGCTGTGGCTAAGGGTAGGGGTGGGGGTGCGCCTATGGTTAGGGGGAGCTGTAGGGCCAGGGGTAGGAGTAGGACCAGAGGTAGTGCTAGGCGTATTCCTAGGGCGAGGGGTAGTGCTCGTAGTAGGGTTAGTTGAAGGGCGAGTGGTTGGCAGAGGCCTACGGGCAGTGTTAGGGTTAGGGCTCATGTTAAGCCTAGGACTAGTGGTAGTGGTAGGGGTTGGCCGAGGGCTAGGGGTAGGTGTCAGGGGAGGGCTTCCGGTAGTTCTAGGACTCGGAACAGGTGTAGGGCTGGATTAGGGTTGGTAAGGGTGGGTCCAGGGTGATTTCGTAGGACACGGGTTACTGCTCTGGCTAACGGTAGGGCAAGGTGTACTGGTCGGCGACGGGAAAGTGCTAGGTCTCAGACTAGATGAGCACTGGGCGTTGGTCTAGGGCCCGAGCTAGGGCTAGTGGGATCGACAGGCGTAGCGCTGGGGTAGGCATAGGGCAAGGGGTTGGTGTCGGGGTAAACCTCGGAGTAGGCCTAGTGCCAAGAGTTGGAGCTGTGGCTAGAGGTTGCGATTTGGGTGGGCCTATGGTTAGGGGGAGCTGTAGGGCCAGGGGTAGGTGTAGGACCAGAGGAAGTGTTAGGCGTAGGCCTAGGCGAGGGGTAGTGCTCGGGGTAAGGTTAGGTGAAGGGCTAGTGGTTGGCAGAGGCCCACGGGCAGTGTTAGGGTTAGAGCTCATGTTAGGCCTAGGACTACTGTTAGTGGTAGGGGATGGCCGAGGGCTAGGGGTAGGTGTCACGGGAGGGCTCCGGGTAGTCCTAGGACTCCGAACGGATGTGGGACATGATTAGGGTGTGGCTAATGGTGGGTCCAGGGTGATTTCGTAGGACAAGGGTTAGTGATCTGGCTATCGGTAGGGCAAGGTGTAATGGTCGGTGACGGGCAAGTGCTAGGCTTCGGACTAGAGTGAGCACTGGGCGTTGGTCTAGGGCCCAAGGTAGGGCTAGTGGGAGCGGTAGGCGTAGCGCTGTAGTAGGCAAAGGGCAAGGGGTGGGTGTCGGGGTAAACCTCAGAGTAGGCGTAGGACCAGGAGTGGGAGCTGTGGCTAGGGGTAGGGATGGGCGTGGGCCTATGGGTAGGGGGAGCTTAGAACCAGGGGTAGGGGTAAAACCAGAGGTAGTGCCAGGCGTATGCCTAGGGCGAGGGGTAGTGCTCGTAGTAGGGTTAGTTGAAGGGCGAGTGGTTGGCAGTTGCCCACGGGCAGTGTTAGGGTTAGGGCTCATGTTAAGCCTAGGACTAGTGGTAGTGGTAGGGGTTGGCCGAGGGCTAGGGGTAGGTGTCATGGGAGGGCTTCCGGTAGTTCTAGGACTCGGAACAGGTGTAGGGCTGGATTAGGGTTGGTAAGGGTGGGTCCAGGGTGATTTCGTAGGACACGGGTTACTGCTCTGGCTAACGGTAGGGCAAGGTGTACTGGTCGGCGACGGGAAAGTGCTAGGTCTCAGACTAGATGAGCACTGGGCGTTGGTCTAGGGCCCGAGCTAGGGCTAGTGGGATCGACAGGCGTAGCGCTGGGGTAGGCATAGGGCAAGGGTTTGGTGTCGGGGTAAACCTCGGAGTAGGCCTAGTGCCACGAATTGGAGCTGTGGCTAGAGGTAGGGATTTGGGTGGGCCTATGGTTAGGGGGAGCTGTAGGGCCAGGGGTAGGTGTAGGACCAGAGGAAGTGTTAGGCGTAGGCCTAGGGCGAGTGGTAGTGCTCGGGGTAGGGTTAGGTGAAGGGCTAGTGGTTGGCAGAGGCCCACGGGCAGTGTTATGGTTAGGGCTCATGTTAGGCCTAGGACTACTGTTACTGGTAGGGGATGGCCGAGGGCTAGGGGTAGGTGTCACGGGAGGGCTCCGGGTAGTCCTAGGACTCCGAACGGATGTGGGGCATGATTAGGGTGTGGCTAATGGTGGGTCCAGGGTGATTTCGTAGGACAAGGGTTAGTGATCTGGCTATCGGTAGGGCAAGGTGTAATGGTCGGTGACGGGCAAGTGCTAGGCTTCGGACTAGAGTGAGCACTGGGCGTTGGACTAGGGCCCAAGGTAGGACTAGTGGGAGCGGTAGGCGTAGTGCTGTAGTAGGCAAAGGGCAAGGGGTGGGTGTCGGGGTAAACCTCGGAGTAGGCCTAGGACCAGGAGTGGGAGCTGTGGCTAGGGGTAGGGATGGCGGTGGGCCTATGGGTAGGGTGTGCTGTAGGGCCAGGGGTAGGGGTAGGACCAGAGGTAGTGCCAGGCGTAGGCCTAGGGCGAGGGGTAGTGCTCGGGGTAAACTAACCCTAACCCTAACCCTAACCCTAACCCTAACCCTAACACCAACCCTAACCCTAACATTAACCCTAACCCTAACCTTAAACCTAACACCAACCCTAACCCTAATCCTAACCCTAACCCTAACCCTAACCCTAACCCTAACACCAACCCTAACCCTAACCCTAACCTTAAACCTAACACCAACCCTAACCCTAACCCTAACCCTAACCCTAACACCAACCCTAACCCTCACCCTTACCCTAACCCTAACCCTAACACTAAACCTAACACCAACCCTAACCCTAAGCCTAAACCTAACAAGGGCAAGGTGTACTGGTCAGCGACGGGCAAGTTCTAGGCCTCGGACGAGAGGGAGCCATGGGCGTTGGTCTAGGGCCCGAGCTAGGGATAGTGGGAGCGGTAGGCGTAGCACTGGGTAGGCATAGGGCAAGTGGTGGGTGTCGAGGTAAACCTCGGAGTAGGCCTAGTGCCAGGATTGGGAGCTGTGGCTAAGGGTAGGGGTGGGGGTGGGCCTATGGGTAGGGGGAGCTGTAGGGCCAGGGGTAGGGGTAGGACCAGAGGTAGTGCCAGGCGTACGCCTAGGGCGAGGAGTAGTGCTCGGGGTAACCTAATCCTAACCCTAACCCTAACCCTAACACTAACCCTAAACCTAATCCTAACTTTAACCCTAATCCTAACCGTAACCCTAACCCTAATCCTAACCCTAAACCTAACACCAACCCTAAACCTTACCCTAACCCTAACACCAACCCTAACCCTAACCCTAACCCTAACCCTAAACCCTAACCCTAACCCTAACCCTAACCATAACAATGGCGAGGTGTACTGGTCAGCGACGGGCAAGTTCTAGGCCTCAGACTAGAGGGAGCCATGGGCGTTGGTCTAGGGCCCGAGCTAGGTTTAGTGGGAGCGGTAGGCGTAGCGCTGGGGTAGGCATAGGGCAAGGGGTGGGTGTCGAGGTAAACCTCGGAGTAGGCCTAGGGCCAGGAGTGGGAGCTGTGTTTAGGGGTAGGGATGGGGGTGGGCCTATAAGTAGGGGGAGCTGTAGGGCCAGGGGTAGTGGTAGGACCAGAGGGAGTGCTAGGCGTAAGCCTAGGGCGAGGGGTAGTGCTCGGGGTAGGGTTAGGTGAAGGGCTAGTGGTTGGCAGAGGCCCACGGGCAGTGTTAGGGTTAGGGCTTATGTTAGGCCTAGGACTAGTGTTAGTGGTAGGGGATGGCCGAGTGCTAAGGGTAACTGTCACGGGAGGGCTCCGGGTAGTCCTAGGACTCCGAACGGATGTAGGGCTGGATTAGGGTGTGGCTAATGGTGGGTCCAGGGTGATTTTGTAGGACACG
This sequence comes from Rhinolophus hipposideros, assembly GCF_964194185.1. Taxonomy (NCBI): domain Eukaryota; kingdom Metazoa; phylum Chordata; class Mammalia; order Chiroptera; family Rhinolophidae; genus Rhinolophus; species Rhinolophus hipposideros. Next base: position 58,126 of record NW_027668812.1, on the reverse strand, counting down.
GGTTAGTGCTCTGGCTATCGGTAGGGCAAGGTGTACTGGTTGGCGACGGGGAAGTGCTAGGCTTCGGACTAGAGTGAGCACTGGGCGTTGGTCTAGGGCCCTAGGTAGGGCAGGTGGGAGCGGTAGGCGTAGCGCTGGGGTAGGCAAAGGGCAATGGGCGGGTGTCGGGGTAAACCTCGGAGTAGGCCTAGGACCAGGAGTGGGAGCTGTGGCTAGGGGTAGGGATGGGGGTGGGTCTATGGTTAGGGGGAGCTGTAGGGCCAGGGGTAGGAGTAGGACCAGAGGTAGTGCTAGGCGTAGGCCTAGGGCGAGGGGTAGTGCTCGGGGTAACCTAACCGTAACCCTAACCCTAACCCTAACACTAACCCTAAAACCAACCCTAACCCTAACCCTAACCCTAACTCTAACCCTAACCCAAACCCTAAACCTAACACCAACACTAACCCTAACCCTAAACCTAACAAGGGCAAGGTGTACTGGTCAGCGACGGGCAAGTTCTAGGCCTCGGACGAGAGGGAGCCATGGGCGTTGGTCTATGGCCCGAGCTAGAACTAGTGGGAGCGGTAGGCGTAGCGCTGGGGTAGGCATAGGGCAAGTGGTGGGTGTCGCGGTAAACCTCGGAGTAGGCCTAGGGCCAGGAGTGGGAGCTGTTCCTAAGGGTAGGGGTGGGGGTGCGCCTATGGTTAGGGGGAGCTTTAGGGCCAGTGGTAGGGGTAGGACCAGAGGTAGTGCTAGGCGTATGCCTAGGGCGAGGGGTAGTCCTCGGAGTAGGGTTAGTTGAAGGGCGAGTGGTTGGCAGAGGCCCACGGGCAGTGTTAGGGTTAGGGCTCATGTTAAGCCTAGGACTAGTGGTAGTGGTAGGGGTTGGCCGAGGGCTAGGGGTAGGTGTCACGGGAGGGCTCCGTGTAGTTCTAGGACTCGGAACAGGTGTAGGGCTGGATTAGGGTTGGTAAGGGTGGGTCCAGGGTGATTTCGTAGGACACGGGTTACTGCTCTGGCTAACGGTAGGGCAAGGTGTACTGGTCGGCGACGGGAAAGTGCTAGGTCTCGGACTAGATGAGCACTGGGCGTTGGTCTAGGGCCCGAGCTAGGGCTAGTGGGATCGACAGGCGTAGCGCTGGGGTAGGCATAGGGCAAGGGGTTGGTGTCGGGGTAAACCTCGGAGTAGGCCTAGTGCCAAGAGTTGGAGCTGTGGCTAGAGGTAGGGATTTGGGTGGGCCTATGGTTAGGGGGAGCTGTAGGGCCAGGGGTAGGTGTAGGACCAGAGGAAGTGTTAGGCGTAGGCCTAGGGCGAGGGGTAGTGCTCGGGGTAGGGTTAGGTGAAGGGCTAGTGGTTGGCAGAGGCCCACGGGCAGTGTTAGGGTTAGGGCTCATGTTAGGTCTAGGACTACTGTTAGTGGTAGGGGATGGCCGAGGGCTAGGGGTAGGTGTCACGGGAGGGCTCCGGGTAGTCCTAGGACTCCGAACGGATGTGGGGCATGATTAGGGTGTGGCTAATGGTGGGTCCAGGGTGATTTCGTAGGACAAGGGTTAGTGATCTGGCTATCGGTAGGGCAAGGTGTAATGGTCGGTGACGGGCAAGTGCTAGGCTTCGGACTAGAGTGAGCACTGGGCGTTGGACTAGGGCCCAAGGTAGGACTAGTGGGAGCGGTAGGCGTAGCGCTGTAGTAGGCAAAGGGCAAGGGGTGGGTGTCGGGCTAAACCTCGGAGTAGGCCTAGGACCAGGAGTGGGAGCTGTGGCTAGGGGTAGGGATGGGGTTGGGCCTATTGGTCGGGGGAGCTGTAGGGCCAGGGGTAGGGGTAGGACCAGAGGTAGTGCCAGGCGTACGCCTAGGGCGAGGGGTAGTGCTCGGGGTAAACTAACCCTAACCCTAACCCTAACCCTAACCCTAACCCTAACCCTAACACCAACCCTAACCCTAACATTAAACCTAACCCTAACCTTAAACCTAACACCAACCCTAACCCTAATCCTAACACTAACCCTAACCCTAACCCTAACCCTAACACCAACCCTAACCCTAACCCTAACCCTAACCCTAAACCTAACACCAACCCTAACCCTAACCCTAACCCTAAACCTAACACCAACCCTAAACCTAACCCTTACCCTAACCCTAACCCTAACACTAAACCTAACACCAACCCTAACCCTAACCCTAAACCTAACAAGGGCAAGGTGTACTGGTCAGCGACGGGCAAGTGCTAGGCTTCGGACTAGAGTGAGCACTGGGCGTTGGTCTAGGGCCCGAGGTAGGGCTAGTGAGAGCGGTAGGTGTAGCGCTGGGGTAGGCAAAGGGCAACGGGTGGGTGTCGGGGTAAACCTCGGAGTAGGCCTAGGACCAGGAGTGGGAGCTGTGGCTAGGGGTAGGGATGGGGGTGGGCCTATGGGTAGGGGGAGCTGTAGGGCCAGGGGTAAAGGTAGGACCAGAGGTAGTTCTAGGCGTAGGCCTAGGGCGAAGGGTAGTGCTCGGGGAAACCTAACCCTAACACTAACCCTAACCCTATACCTAACACCAACCCTAACACTAACCCTAACCCTAACCCTAACCCTATACCTAACACCAACCCTAACCCTAACCCTAACCCTAACCCTAACACTAACCCTAACAATAACCCTAACCCTAAACCCTAACCCTAACCCTAACCCTAAACCTAACAAGGGCAAGGTGTACTGGTCAGCGACGGGCAAGTTCTAGGCCTCGGACGAGAGGGAGCCATGGGCGTTGGTCTAGGGCCCGAGCTAGGGCTAGTGGGAGAGTTAGGCGTAGCGCTGGGGTAGGCATAGGTCAAGGGGTGGGTGTCGAGGTAAACCTCGGAGTAGGCCTAGGGCCAGGAGTGGAAGCTGTGGCTAGGGGGAGGGGTTGGGGTGGGCCTATGGAAAGGGGGCGCTGTAGGGCCAGGGGTAGGGGTAGAACCAGAGGTAGTGCTAGGCGTAGGCCTAGGGCGAGGGGTAGTGCTCGGGGTAGGGTTAGTTGAAGGGCTAGTGGTTGGCAGAGGCCCACGGGCAGTGTTAGTCTTAGGGCTCATGTTAGGCCTAGGACTAGTGGTAGTGGTACGGGTTGGCCGAAGGCTAGGGGTAGGTGTCACGGGAGGGCTCCGGGTAGTCCTAGGACTCGGAACGGGTGTAGGGCTGGATTATGGTGTGGTAAATGTGGGTCAAGGGTGATTTCGTAGGACACGGGTTAGTGCTCTGGCTAACGGTAGGGCAAGGTGTACTGGTCGGCGTCGGGCAGGTGGTAGGCCTCGGACTAGAGGGAGCAATGGGCGTTGGTTTAGGGCCCGAGGTAGGGCTAGTGGGAGCGGTAGGCGTAGCGCTGTGGTAGGCAAAAGGCAAGGGGTGGGTGTCGGGGTAAACCTCGGAGTAGGCCTAGGACCAGAAGTGGGAGCTGTGGCTAGGGGTAGGAATGGGGGTGGGCCTATGGGTAGGGTGAGCTGTAGGGCCAGGGGGATGGGGTAGGACCAGAGGTAGTGCCAGGCGTAGGCCTAGGGCGAGGGGTAGTGCTCGGGGTAACCTAACCCTAACCCTAACCCTAACCCTAACCCTAACCCTAACACCAACCCTAACCCTAACCCTAACCCTAACACTAACACTAACCCTAAACCTAACACCAACCCTAACACTAACCCTAACCCTTACCCTAACAGCAACCCTAAACCTAAACCTAACCCTAAACCTAACCCTAACCCTAAACCCTAACCCTAACACTGACCCTAACCCTAACCCTAACCCTAACACCAACCCTAACACTAACCCTAACCCTAACCCTAACCCTATACCTAACACCAACCCAAACCCTAACCCTAACCCTAACACTAACACTAACCCTAACACTAACCCTAACCCTAAACCCTAACCCTAACCCTAACCCTAACCCTAAACCTAACAAGGGCAAGGTGTACTGGTCAGCGACGGGCAAGTTCTAGGCCTCGGACTTGAGGGAGCCATCGGCATTGGTCTAGGGCCCGAGCTAGGGCTAGTGGGAGCGGTAGGCGTAGCGCTGGGGTAGGCATAGGTCAAGGGGTGGGTGTCGAGGTAAACCTCGGAGTAGGCCTAAGGCCAGGAGTGGAAGCTGTGGCTAGGGGTAGGGGTTGGGGTCGGCCTATGGGTAGGGGGCGCTGTAGGGCCAGGGGTAGGGGTAGGACCAGAGGTAGTGCTAGGCGTAGGCCTAGGGCGAGGGGTAGTGCTCGGGGTAGGGTTAGTTGAAGGGCTAGTGGTTGGCAGAGGCCCACGGGCAGTGTTAGTCTTAGGGCTCATGTTAGGCCTAGGACTAGTGGTAGTCGTAGGGGTTGGCCGAGGGCTAGTGGTAGGTGTCACGGGAGGGCTCCGGGTAGTTCTAGGACTCCGAACGGATGTAGGGCTGGATTACGGTTGGTAAGGGTGGGTCCAGGGAGATTTCGTAGGACACGGGTTACTGCTCTGGCTAACGGTAGGGCAAGGTGTACTGGTCGGCGACGGGCAAGTGCTAGGTCTCGGACTAGATTAGCACTGGGCGTTGGTCTAGGGCCCTAGGTAGTGTTAGTGGGAGCCGTAGGCGTAGCGCTGGGCTAGGCATAGGGCAAGGAGTGGGTGTCGGGGTAAACCTCTAAGTAGGCCTAGTGCCAGGATTGGGGCTGTGGCTAGGGGTTGTGATTTGGGTGGGCCTATGGTTAGGGGGAGCTGTAGGGCAAGGGGTAGCGGTAGGACCAGACGTAGTTCTAGGCGTAGGCCTAGTGTGAGGGGTAGTGCTCGAGTTAGGGTTAGGTGAAGGGCTAGTGGTTGGCAGAGGCCCACGGACAGTGTTAGTGTTACGGCTCATGTTAAGCCTAGGACTAGTGGTAGTGGTAGGGGTTGGCCGAGGGCTAGGGGTAGGTGTCACGGGAGGGCTCCGGGTAGTCCTAGGACTCCGAACGGAAGTGGAGCATGATTAGGGTGTGGCTAATTGTGGGTCCAGGGTGATTTCGTAGGACAAGGGTTAGTGATCTGGCTATCGGTAGGGCAAGGTGTAATGGTCGGTGACGGGCAAGTGCTAGGCCTCGGACTAGAGGGAGCACTGGGCGTTGGTCTAGGGCCCGAGGTAGGACTAGTGGGAGCGGTAGGCGTAGCGCTGTGGTAGGCAAAGGGCAACGGGTGGGTGTCGGGGTAAACCTCGGAGTAGGTCTAGGACCAGAAGTGGGAGCTGTGGCTAGGGGTAGGGATGTGGGTGGACCTATGGGTAGGGGGAGCTGAAGGGCCAGGGGAAGGGGTAAAACCAGAGGTAGTGCCAGGCGTAGGCCTAGGGCGAGGGGTAGTGCTCGGGGTAACCTAACCCTAACCCTAACCCTAACCCTAACCCTAACCCTAACCCTAACCCTAACCCTAACCGTAACACAAAACCTAACCCTAACACTAACCCTAACCCTAACCCTAAACCTAACACCAACCCTAACCCTAATCCTAACCCTAACTTTAACCCTAACCGTAACCCTAACACCAACCTTAACCCTAATCCTAACACTAACACTAACACTAAACTTAACACCAACCCTAACCTTAACCCTAACCCTTACCTAACACCAACCCTAAACCTAACCCTAACCCTAAACCCTAACCCTAACCCTAACCCTAACCCTAACCCTAACCCTAACCCTAACAAGGGCCAGGTGTACTGGTCAGCGACGGGCAAGTTCTAGGCTTCGGACGAGAGGGAGCCATGGGCGTTGGTCTAGTGCCCGAGCTAGGGCTAGTGGAAACGGTAGGCGTAGCGCTGGGGTAGGCATAGGGCAAGGGGTGGGTGTCGAGGTAAACCTCGGAGTAGGCCTAGGGCCAGGAGTGGGAGCTGTGGCTAGGGGTAGGGGTGGGGGTGGGCCTATGGGTAGGGGGAGCTGTAGGGCCAGGGGTACTGGTAGGACCAGAGGTAGTGCTAGGCGTAGGCCTAGGGCGAGGGGTAGTGCTCGGGGTAGGGTTAGTTGAAGGGCTAGTGGTTGGCAGAGGCCCACGGGCAGTGTTAGGGTTAGGGCTCTTGTTAAGCCTAGAACTAGTGGTAGTGGTAGGGGTTGGCCAAGGGCTAGGGGTAGGTGTCACGGGAGGGCTCCGGGTAGTCCTAGGACTCGGAACAGGTGTAGGGCTGGATTAGGGTGTGGTAAGGGTGAGTCCAGGGTGATTTCGTAGGACACGGGTTACTGCATTGGCTAACGGTAAGGCAAGGTGTACCGGTCTGCCTCGAGCAAGTGGTAGGCCTCTGACTAGATGAGCACTGGGCGTTGGTCTAGGGCCCGAGCTAGGGCTAGTGGGAGCGATAGGCGTAGCGCTGGGGTAGGCATAGGGCAAGGGGTGGGTGTCAAGGTAAACCTCGAGTAGGCTTTGGCCCAGGAGTTGGAGTTGTGGCTAGGGGTAGGGATGGGGGTGGGCCCATGGGTAGGGGGAGCTGTAGGGTCAGGGGTAGCGGTAGGACCAGAGGTAGTGCTAGGCGTAAGCCTAGGGCGAGGGGTAGTGCTCTGGGTAGGGTTAGGTGAAGGGCTAGTGGTCGGCAGAGGCCCACGGGCAGTGTTAGTCTTAGGGCTCATGTTAGGCCTAGGACTAGTGGTAGTGGTAGGGGTTGGCCGAGGGCTAGGGGTAGGTGTCACGGGAGGGCTCCGGGTAGTCCTAGGACTCGGAACGGGTGTAGGGCTAAATTATGGTGTGGTAAGTGTGGGTCCAGGGTGATTTCGTAGGACACGGGTTAGTTCTCTGGCTATCGGTAGGCAAGGTGTACTGGTCGGCGACGGGCAAGTGCTATGCTTTGGACTAGAATGAGCACTGGGCGTTGGTCTAGGGCCTGAGGTAGGGCTAGTGGGAGCGGTAGGTGTAGCGCTGGGGTAGGCAAAGGGCAAGGGGTGGGTGTCGGTGTAAACCTCGGAGTAGGCCTAGGACCAGGAGTGGGAGCTGCGGCTAGGGGTAGGGATGGGGGTGGGCCTATGGGTAGGGGGAGCTGTAGGGCCAGGGGTAGGGGTAGGACCAGAGGTAGTTCTAGGCGTAGGCCTAGGGCGAGTGGTAGTGCTCGGGGTAACCTAACCCTAACCCTAACCCTAACCCTAACCCTAACCCTAACACCAACCCTAACACTAACCCTAACCCTAACCCTAACCCTATACCTAACACCAACCCTAACCCTAACCCTAACCCTAACCCTAACCCTAACCCTAACACTAACCCTAACACTAACCCTAACCCTAAACCCTAACCCTAACCCTAACCCTAAACCTAACAAGTGCAAGGTGTACTGGTCAGCGACGCCAAGTTCTAGGCCTCGGACGAGAGGGAGCCATCGGCATTGGTCTAGGGCCCGAGCTAGGGCTAGTGGGAGCGGTAGGCGTAGCGCTGGGGTAGGCATAGGTCAAGGGGTGGGTGTCGAGGTAAACCTCGGAGTAGGCCTAAGGCCAGGAGTGGAAGCTGTGGCTAGGGGTAGGGGTTGGGGTCGGCCTATGGGTAGGGGGCGCTGTAGGGCCAGGGGTAGGGGTAGGACCAGAGGTAGTGCTAGGCGTAGGCCTAGGGCGAGGGGTAGTGCTCGGGGTAGGGTTAGTTGAAGGGCTAGTGGTTGGCAGAGGCCCAGGGGCAGTGTTAGTCTTAGGGCTCATGTTAGGCCTAGGACTAGTGGTAGTGGTAGGGGTTGGCCGAGGGCTAGGGGTAGGTGTCACAGGAGGGCTCCGTGTAGTCCTAGGACCCCGAACGGATGTGGGGCATGATTAGGGTGTGGCTAATGGTGGGTCCGGGGTGATTTCGTAGGACAAGGGTTAGTGATCTGGCTATCGGTAGGGCAAGGTGTAATGGTCGGTGACAGGCAAGTGCTAGGATTCGGACTAGAGTGAGCACTGGGCGTTGGTCTAGGGCCCAAGGTAGGGCTAGTGGGAGCGGTAGGCGTAGCGCTGTAGTAGACAAAAGGCAAGGGGTGGGTGTCGGACTAAACCTCGAAGTAGGCCTAGGACCAGGAGTTGGAGATGTGGCTAGGGGTAGCGATGGGGGTGGGCCTATGGGTAGGGGGAGCTGTAGGGCCAGGGGTAGGGGTAGGACCAGAGATAGTGCCAGGCGTACGCCTAGGGCGAAGGGTAGTGCTCGGGGTAACCTAACCCTAACCCTAACCCTAACCCTAACCCTAACACCAACCCTAACACTAACCCTAACCCTAACCCTAACACCAACCCTAACCCTAACATTAACCCTAACCCTAACCTTAAACCTAACACCAACCCTAACCCTAATCCTAACCCTAACCCTAACCCTAACCCTAACCCTAACACCAACCCTAACCCTAACCCTAACCCTAACCCTAACACCAACCCTAACCCTAACCCTAACCCTAAACCTAACACCAACCCTAACCCTAACCCTAAACCTAACAAGGGCAAGGTGTACTGGTCAGCGACGGGCAAGTTCTAGGTCTCGGACGAGAGGGAGCCATGGGCGTTGGTCTATGGCCCGAGCTAGGGCTAGTGGGAACGGTAGGCGTAGCGCTGGGGTAGGCATAGGGCAAGTGGTGGGTGTCGAGGTAAACCTCGGAGTAGGCCTAGTGCCAGGAGTGGGAGCTGTGGCTAAGGGTAGGGGTGGGGGTGGGCCTATGGTTAGGGGGAGTTGTAGGGCCAGGAGTAGCTGTAGACCCGAGGTAGTGCTAGGCGTATGCCTAGGGCGAGGGGTAGTGCTCGGGGTAACCTAACCGTAACCCTAACCCTAACCCTAACCCTAACCCTAACCCTAACCCTAACACTAACCCTAACCCTAAACCTAACACCAACCCTAACCCTAACCCTAACCCTAACCCTAACACTAACCCTAACACTAACCCTAACCCTAAACCCTAACCCTAACCCTAACCCTAAACCTAACAAGTGCAAGGTGTACTGGTCAGCGACGCCAAGTTCTAGGCCTCGGACGAGAGGGAACCATCGGCATTGGTCTAGGGCCCGAGCTAGGGCTAGTGGGAGCGGTAGGCGTAGCGCTGGGGTAGGCATAGGTCAAGGGGTGGGTGTCGAGGTAAACCTCGGAGTAGGCCTAAGGCCAGGAGTGGAAGCTGTGGCTAGGGGTAGGGGTTGGGGTCGGCCTATGGGTAGGGGGCGCTGTAGGGCCAGGGGTAGGGGTAGGACCAGAGGTAGTGCTAGGCGTAGGCCTAGGGCGAGGGGTAGTGCTCGGGGTAGGGTTAGTTGAAGGGCTAGTGTTTGGCAGAGGCCCACGGGCAGTGTTAGTCTTAGGGCTCATGTTAGGCCTAGGACTAGTGGTAGTCGTAGGGGTTGGCCGAGGGCTAGGGGTAGGTGTCACGGGAGGGCTCCGGGTAGTTCTAGGACTCCGAACGGATGTAGGGCTGGATTACGGTTGGTAAGGGTGGGTCCAGGGAGATTTCGTAGGACACGGGTTACTGCTCTGGCTAACGGTAGGGCAAGGTGTACTGGTCGGCGACGGGCAAGTGCTAGGTCTCGGACTAGATTAGCACTGGGCGTTGGTCTAGGGCCCTAGGTAGGGTTAGTGGGAGCCGTAGGCGTAGCGCTGGGGTAGGCATAGGGCAAGGAGTGGGTGTCGGGGTAAACCTCTAAGTAGGCCTAGTGCCAGGATTGGGGCTGTGGCTAGGGGTTGTGATTTGGGTGGGCCTATGGTTAGGGGGAGCTGTAGGGCAAGGGGTAGCGGTAGGACCAGACGTAGTTCTAGGCGTAGGCCTAGTGTGAGGGGTAGTGCTCGAGGTAGGGTTAGGTGAAGGGCTAGTGGTTGGCAGAGGCCCACGGACAGTGTTAGTGTTACGGCTCATGTTAAGCCTAGGACTAGTGGTAGTGGTAGGGGTTGGCCGAGGGCTAAGGGTAGGTGTCACGGGAGGGCTCCGGGTAGTCCTAGGACTCCGAACGGAAGTGGAGCATGATTAGGGTGTGGCTAATTGTGGGTCCAGGGTGATTTCGTAGGACAAGGGTTAGTGATCTGGCTATCGGTAGGGCAAGGTGTAATGGTCGGTGACGGGCAAGTGCTAGGCCTCGGACTAGAGGGAGCACTGGGCGTTGGTCTAGGGCTCGAGGTAGGACTAGTGGGAGCGGTAGGCGTAGCGCTGTGGTAGGCAAAGGGCAACGGGTGGGTGTCGGGGTAAACCTCGGAGTAGGTCTAGGACCAGAAGTGGGAGCTGTGGCTAGGGGTAGGGATGTGGGTGGACCTATGGGTAGGGGGAGCTGAAGGGCCAGGGGAAGGGGTAAAACCAGAGGTAGTGCCAGGCGTAGGCCTAGGGCGAGGGGTAGTGCTCGGGGTAACCTAACCCTAACCCTAACCCTAACCCTAACCCTAACCCTAACCCTAACCCTAACCGTAACACAAAACCTAACCCTAACACTAACCCTAACCCTAACCCTAAACCTAACACCAACCCTAACCCTAATCCTAACCCTAACCCTAACCCTAACCGTAACCCTAACACCAACCTTAACCCTAATCCTAACACTAACACTAACCCTAAACTTAACACCAACCCTAACCTTAACCCTAACCCTTACCCTAACACCAACCCTAAACCTAACCCTAACCCTAAACCCTAACCCTAACCCTAACCCTAACCCTAACCCTAACCCTAACCCTAACCCTAACCCTAACCCTAACAAGGGCCAGGTGTACTGGTCAGCGACGGGCAAGTTCTAGGCTTCGGACGAGAGGGAGCCATGGGCGTTGGTCTAGTGCCCGAGCTAGGGCTAGTGGAAACGGTAGGCGTAGCGCTGGGGTAGGCATAGGGCAAGGGGTGGGTGTCGAGGTAAACCTCGGAGTAGGCCTAGGGCCAGGAGTGGGAGCTGTGGCTAGGGGTAGGGGTGGGGGTGGGCCTATGGGTAGGGGGAGCTGTAGGGCCAGGGGTAGTGGTAGGACCAGAGGTAGTGCTAGGCGTAGGCCTAGGGCGAGGGGTAGTGCTCGGGGTAGGGTTAGTTGAAGGGCTAGTGGTTGGCAGAGGCCCACGGGCAGTGTTAGGGTTAGGGCTCTTGTTAAGCCTAGAACTAGTGGTAGTGGTAGGGGTTGGCCGAGGGCTAGGGGTAGGTGTCACGGGAGGGCTCCGGGTAGTCCTAGGACTCGGAACAGGTGTAGGGCTGGATTAGGGTGTGGTAAGGGTGAGTCCAGGGTGATTTCGTAGGACACGGGTTACTGCACTGGCTAACGGTAAGGCAAGATGTACCGGTCTGCCTCGAGCAAGTGGTAGGCCTCTGACTAGATGAGCACTGGGCGTTGGTCTAGGGCCCGAGCTAGGGCTAGTGGGAGCGATAGGCGTAGCGCTGGGGTAGGCATAGGGCAAGGGGTGGGTGTCAAGGTAAACCTCGAGTAGGCTTTGGCCCAGGAGTTGGAGTTGTGGCTAGGGGTAGGGATGGGGGTGGGCCCATGGGTAGGGGGAGCTGTAGGGTCAGGGGTAGCGGTAGGACCAGAGGTAGTGCTAGGCGTAAGCCTAGGGCGAGGGGTAGTGCTCTGGGTAGGGTTAGGTGAAGGGCTAGTGGTCGGCAGAGGCCCACGGGCAGTGTTAGTCTTAGGGCTCATGTTAGGCCTAGGACTAGTGGTAGTGGTAGGGGTTGGCCGAGGGCTAGGGGTAGGTGTCACGGGAGGGCTCCGGGTAGTCCTAGGACTCGGAACGGGTGTAGGGCTAAATTATGGTGTGGTAAGTGTGGGTCCAGGGTGATTTCGTAGGACACGGGTTAGTTCTCTGGCTATCGGTAGGCAAGGTGTACTGGTCGGCGACGGGCAAGTGCTATGCTTCGGACTAGAATGAGCACTGGGCGTTGGTCTAGGGCCTGAAGTAGGGCTAGTGGGAGCGGTAGGTGTAGCGCTGGGGTAGGCAAAGGGCAAGGGGTGGGTGTCGGTGTAAACCTCGGAGTAGGCCTAGGACCAGGAGTGGGAGCTGCGGCTAGGGGTAGGGATGGGGGTGGGCCTATGGGTAGGGGGAGCTGTAGGGCCAGGGGTAGGGGTAGGACCAGAGGTAGTTCTAGGCGTAGGCCTAGGGCGAGTGGTAGTGCTCAGGGTAACCTAACCCTAACCCTAACCCTAACCCTAACCCTAACACCAACCCTAACACTAACCCTAACCCTAACCCTATACCTAACACCAACCCTAACCCTAACCCTAACCCTAACCCTAACCCTAACCCTAACACTAACCCTAACACTAACCCTAACCCTAAACCCTAACCCTAACCCTAACCCTAAACCTAACAAGTGCAAGGTGTACTGGTCAGCGACGCCAAGTTCTAGGCCTCGGACGAGAGGGAGCCATCGGCATTGGGGTAGGGCCCGAGCTAGGGCTAGTGGGAGCGGTAGGCGTAGCGCTGGGGTAGGCATAGGTCAAGGGGTGGGTGTCGAGGTAAACCTCGGAGTAGGCCTAAGGCCAGGAGTGGAAGCTGTGGCTAGGGGTAGGGGTTGGGGTCGGCCTATGGGTAGGGGGCGCTGTAGGGCCAGGGGTAGGGGTAGGACCAGAGGTAGTGCTAGGCGTAGGCCTAGGGCGAGGGGTAGTGCTCGGGGTAGGGTTAGTTGAAGGGCTAGTGGTTGGCAGAGGCCCAGGGGCAGTGTTAGTCTTAGGGCTCATGTTAGGCCTAGGACTAGTGGTAGTGGTAGGGGTTGGTCGAGGGCTAGGGGTAGGTGTCACAGGAGGGCTCCGTGTAGTCCTAGGACCCCGAACGGATGTGGGGCATGATTAGGGTGTGGCTAATGGTGGGTCCGGGGTGATTTCGTAGGACAAGGGTTAGTGATCTGGCTATCGGTAGGGCAAGGTGTAATGGTCGGTGACAGGCAAGTGCTAGGATTCGGACTAGAGTGAGCACTGGGCGTTGGTCTAGGGCCCAAGGTAGGGCTAGTGGGAGCGGTAGGCGTAGCGCTGTAGTAGGCAAAGGGCAAGGGGTGGGTGTCGGACTAAACCTCGAAGTAGGCCTAGGACCAGGAGTTGGAGATGTGGCTAGGGGTAGCGATGGGGGTGGGCCTATGGGTAGGGGGAGCTGTAGGGCCAGGGGTAGAGGTAGGACCAGAGATAGTGCCAGGCGTACGCCTAGGGCGAAGGGTAGTGCTCGGGGTAACATAACCCTAACCCTAACCCTAACCCTAACCCTAACACCAACCCTAACACTAACCCTAACCCTAACCCTAACACCAACCCTAACCCTAACATTAACCCTAACCCTAACCTTAAACCTAACACCAACCCTAACCCTAATCCTAACCCTAACCCTAACCCTAACCCTAACCCTAACACCAACCCTAACCCTAACCCTAACCCTAACCCTAACACCAACCCTAACCCTAACCCTAACCCTAAACCTAACACCAACCCTAACCCTAACCCTAAACCTAACAAGGGCAAGGTGTACTGGTCAGCGACGGGCAAGTTCTAGGTCTCGGACGAGAGGGAGCCATGGGCGTTGGTCTATGGCCCGAGCTAGGGCTAGTGGGAACGGTAGGCGTAGCGCTGGGGTAGGCATAGGGCAAGTGGTGGGTGTCGAGGTAAACCTCGGAGTAGGCCTAGTGCCAGGAGTGGGAGCTGTGGCTAAGGGTAGGGGTGGGGGTGGGCCTATGGTTAGGGGGAGTTGTAGGGCCAGGAGTAGCGGTAGACCCGAGGTAGTGCTAGGCGTATGCCTAGGGCGAGGGGTAGTGCTCGGGGTAACCTAACCGTAACCCTAACCCTAACCCTAACCCTAACCCTAACCCTAACCCTAACACTAACCCTAACCCTAAACCTAACACCAACCCTAACCCTAACCCTAACCCTAACCCTAACACTAACCCTAACACTAACCCTAACCCTAAACCCTAACCCTAACCCTAACCCTAACCCTAACCCTAACCCTAACCCTAACCCAAACACTAACACCAACCCTAACCCTAATCATAACCCTAACCCTAAAGCTAACATCAACCCTAAACCTAACCCTAACCCTAACACCAACACTAACCCTAATCCTAATCCTAACCCTAACCCTACTCTAACACTAACCCTAAACCTAACCCTAACCCTAACACCAACCCTAACCCTAACCCTAACCCTAACCCTAACCCTAACACCAACCCTAACCCTAACCCTAACCCTAACCCTAACACCAACCCTAACCCTAACCCTAAACCTAACACCAACCCTAACCCTAATCCTAACCCTAACCCTAACCCTAACCCTAACACCAACCCTAACCGTAACCCTAACCCTAACCCTAATCCTAACCCTAACCCTAACCCTAACCCTAACACCAACCCTAACCCTAACCCTAACCCTAACCCTAAACGTAACACCAACCCTAACCCTAACCCAAACCCTAACCCTAACCCTAACACCAACCCTAACCCTAACCCTAACCGTAACCCTAACACCAACCCTAACCCTAACCCTAACCCTAACCCTAACCCTAACCCTAACACCAACCCTAACCCTAACCCTAACACTAACAGCAACCCTAACCCTAATCCTAACCCTAACCCTAAAGCTAACATCAACCCTAACACTAACCCTAACCCTAACCCTAACACCAACCCTAACCCTAACCCTAATTCTAACCCTAACCCTATGCCTAACACGAACCCTAACCCTAAACCTAACCCTAACCCTAACACCAACCCTAACCCTAATCCTAATCCTAACCCTAATCCTAACCCTAACACTAAACCTAATCCTAACCCTAACCCTAACACCAACCCTAACCTAACCCTAAACCTAACCCTAACCCTATACCTAACACCAACCCTAACCCTAAACCTAACCCTAACCCTAACACCAACCCTAACCCTAACCCTAACCCTAACACCAACCCTAACCCTAATCCTAACCCTAACCCTAACCCTAACCCTAACACCAACCCTAACCGTAACCCTAACCCTAACCCTAACACCAACCCTAACCCTAACCCTAACCCTAACCCTATACCTAACACCAACCCTAATCCTAACCCTAACCCTAACCCTAACACCAACCCTAACCAAAACCCTAACCCTAACCCTAACACCAACCCTAACCCTAACCCTAACCCTAACCCTAACCCTATGCCTAACACGAACCCTAACCCTAAACCTAACCCTAAACCTAACCCTAACCCTAACACCAACCCTAACCCTAATCCTAATCCTAACCCTAACCCTAACCCTAACACTAACCCTAACCCTAACCCTAACCCTAACACCAACCCTAACCCTAACCCTAACCCTAACCCTAAACCTATACCTAACACCAACCCTAACCCTAACCCTAACACCAACCCAAACCCTAACCCTAACCCTAACACCAACCCTAACCCTAATCCTAACCCTAACCCTAACCCTAACCCTAACACCAACCCTAACCGTAACCCTAACCCTAACCCTAACACCAACCCTAACCCTAACCCTAACCCTAACCCTAACACCAACCCTAACCCTAACCCTAACCCTAAACCCTAATCCTAACCCTAACCCTAACCCTAACCCTAACCCTAACCCTAACAAGGGCAAGGTTTACTGGTCAGCGACGGGCAAGTTCTAGGCCTCGGACTAGAAGGAGGCATGGGCGTTGGTCTCGGGCCCGAGCTAGGGCTAGTGAGAGCGGTAGGCGTAGCGCTGGGGTAGGCATAGGGCAAGGGGTGGGTGTCGAGGTAAACCTCGAGTAGGCCTAGAGCCAAGAGTGGGAGCTGTGGCTAGTGGTAGGGTTGGGGGTGGGCCTATGGGTAGGGGGAGCTGTAGGGCCAGGGTAGTGGTAGGACCAGAGGTAGTGCTAGGCGTAGGCCTAGGGCGAGGGGTAGTGCTCGGGGTAGGGTTAGTTGAAGGGCTAGTGTTTGGCAGAGGCCCACGGGCAGTGTTAGGGTTAGGGCTCATGTTAAGCCTAGGACTAGTGGTAGTGGTAAGGGTTGGCCGAGGACTAGGGGTACGTGTCACGAAATGGCTCCGGGAAGTCCTAGGACTCCGAACGGATGTTCGGCTGGATTAGTGTGTGGCTAATGGTGGGTCCAGTGTGATTTCGTAGGACACGGGTTAGTGCTCTGGCTATTGGTAGAGCAAGGTGTACCGGTTGGCGACGGGCAAGTGCTAGGCTTCGGACTAGAGTGAGCACTGGGCGTTGGTCTAGGGCCCGAGGTAGGGCTAGTGGGAGCGGTAGGCGTAGCGCTGGGGTAGGCAAAGGGCAAGGGGTGGGTGTCGGGGTAAACCTCGAAGTAGGCCTAGGACCAGGAGTGGGAGCTGTGGCTAGGGGTAGGGATGGGGGTGGGCCTATGGGTAGGGGGAGCTGTAGGGACTGGGGTAGGGGTAGGACCAGAGGTAGTGCTAGGCGTAGGCCTAGGGATAGGGGTAGTGCTCGGGGTAACCTAACCCTAACCCTAACCCTAAACCTAACACTAACCCTAACCCTAACTCTAACACCAACACTAACCCTAACCCTAACCCTAACCCTAACCCTATACCTAACACCAACCCTAACCCTAACCCTAACCCTAACACCAACCCTAACCCTAACCCTAACCCTAACCCTAACCCTAACCCTAACCCTAACCCTAACCCTAACACCAACCCTAACCCTAACCCTAACCCTAACATTAACACCAACTCTAACCCTAATCCTAACCCTAACCCTAACCCTAACACCAACCCTAACCAAAACCCTAACCCTAACTCTAACACCAACCCTAACCCTAACCCTAACCCTAACCCTATACCTAACACGAACCCTAACCCTAACCCTAACCCTAAACCTAACCCTAACCCTAACACCAACCCTAACCCTAATCCTAATCTTAACCCTAACCCTAACACTAACCCTAACCCTAACCCTAACCCTAACACCAACCCTAACCGTAACCCTAACCCTAACCCTAACCCTATACCTAACACCAACCTTAACCCTAACCCTAACCCTAACACCAACCCTAACCCTAACCCTAACCCTAACACCAACCCTAACCCTAATCCTAACCCTAACCCTAACCCTAACCCTAACACCAACCCTAACCGTAACCCTAACCCTAACCCTAACCCTAACTCTATGCCTAACACGAACCCTAACGCTAACCCTAACCCTAACCCTAACACCAAGCCTAACCCTAACCATAACCCTAACCCTAAACGTAACACCAACCCGAACCCTAACCCAAACCCTAACCCTAACACCAACCCTAACCCTAACCCTAACCCTAACCCTAACACCAACCCTAACCCTAACCCTAACCCTAACTCTAACCCTAACCCTAACCCTAACACCAACCCTAACCCTAACCCTAACCCTAACCCTAACACCAACCCTAACCCTAACCTTAACCCTAACCCTATCCCTAACCCTAACCCTAACCCTAACCCAAACACCAACCCTAACCCTAACCCTAACCCTAACCCTAACACCAACCCTAACCCTAACCCTAACCCTAACACTAACACCAACCCTAACCCTAATCCTAACCCTAACCCTAAAGCTAACATCAACCCTAAACCTAACCCTAACCCTAACACCAACACTAACCCTAATCCTAATCCTAACCCTAACCCTACTCTAACACTAACCCTAACCCTAACCCTAACCCTAACACCAACCCTAACCCTAACCCTAACCCTAACCCTAACACCAACCCTAACCCTAACCCTAACCCTAACACCAACCCTAACCCTAACCCTAAACCTAACACCAACCCTAACCCTAATCCTAACCCTAACCCTAACCCTAACCCTAACACCAACCCTAACCGTAACCCTAACCCTAACCCTAATCCTAACCCTAACCCTAACCCTAACCCTAACACCAACCCTAACCCTAACCCTAACCCTAACCCTAAACGTAACACCAACCCTAACCCTAACCCAAACCCTAACCCTAACCCTAACACCAACCCTAACCCTAACCCTAACCGTAACCCTAACACCAACCCTAACCCTAACCCTAACCCTAACCCTAACCCTAACCCTAACACCAACCCTAACCCTAACCCTAACACTAACACCAACCCTAACCCTAATCCTAACCCTAACCCTAAAGCTAACATCAACCCTAACCCTAACCCTAACCCTAACCCTAACACCAACCCTAACCCTAACCCTAATTCTAACCCTAACCCTATGCCTAACACGAACCCTAACCCTAAACCTAACCCTAACCCTAACACCAACCCTAACCCTAATCCTAATCCTAACCCTAATCCTAACCCTAACCCTAACACCAACCCTAACCTAACCCTAAACCTAACCCTAACCCTATACCTAACACCAACCCTAACCCTAAACCTAACCCTAACCCTAACACCAACCCTAACCCTAACCCTAACCCTAACACCAACCCTAACCCTAATCCTAACCCTAACCCTAACCCTAACCCTAACACCAACCCTAACCGTAACCCTAACCCTAACCCTAACACCAACCCTAACCCTAACCCTAACCCTAACCCTATACCTAACACCAACCCTAATCCTAACCCTAACCCTAACCCTAACACCAACCCTAACCAAAACCCTAACCCTAACCCTAACACCAACCCTAACCCTAACCCTAACCCTAACCCTATGCCTAACACGAACCCTAACCCTAAACCTAACCCTAAACCTAACCCTAACCCTAACACCAACCCTAACCCTAATCCTAATCCTAACCCTAACCCTAACCCTAACACTAACCCTAACCCTAACCCTAACCCTAACACCAACCCTAACCCTAACCCTAACCCTAACCCTAAACCTATACCTAACACCAACCCTAACCCTAACCCTAACACCAACCCTAACCCTAACCCTAACCCTAACACCAACCCTAACCCTAATCCTACCCCTAACCCTAACCCTAACCCTAACACCAACCCTAACCGTAACCCTAACCCTAACCCTAACACCAACCCTAACCCTAACCCTAACCCTAACCCTAACACCAACCCTAACCCTAACCCTAACCCTAAACCCTAATCCTAACCCTAACCCTAACCCTAACCCTAACCCTAACCCTAACAAGGGCAAGGTTTACTGGTCAGCGACGGGCAAGTTCTAGGCCTCGGACTAGAAGGAGGCATGGGCGTTGGTCTCGGGCCCGAGCTAGGGCTAGTGAGAGCGGTAGGCGTAGCGCTGGGGTAGGCATAGGGCAAGGGGTGGGTGTCGAGGTAAACCTCGAGTAGGCCTAGAGCCAAGAGTGGGAGCTGTGGCTAGTGGTAGGGTTGGGGGTGGGCCTATGGGTAGGGGGAGCTGTAGGGCCAGGGTAGTGGTAGGACCAGAGGTAGTGCTAGGCGTAGGCCTAGGGCGAGGGGTAGTGCTCGGGGTAGGGTTAGTTGAAGGGCTAGTGTTTGGCAGAGGCCCACGGGCAGTGTTAGGGTTAGGGCTCATGTTAAGCCTAGGACTAGTGGTAGTGGTAAGGGTTGGCCGAGGACTAGGGGTACGTGTCACGAAATGGCTCCGGGAAGTCCTAGGACTCCGAACGGATGTACGGCTGGATTAGGGTGTGGCTAATGGTGGGTCCAGTGTGATTTCGTAGGACACGGGTTAGTGCTCCGGCTATTGGTAGAGCAAGGTGTACCGGTTGGCGACGGGCAAGTGCTAGGCTTCGGACTAGAGTGAGCACTGGGCGTTGGTCTAGGGCCCGAGGTAGGGCTAGTGGGAGCGGTAGGCGTAGCGCTGGGGTAGGCAAAGGGCAAGGGGTGGGTGTCGGGGTAAACCTCGAAGTAGGCCTAGGACCAGGAGTGGGAGCTGTGGCTAGGGGTAGGGATGGGGGTGGGCCTATGGGTAGGGGGAGCTGTAGGGACTGGGGTAGGGGTAGGACCAGAGGTAGTGCTAGGCGTAGGCCTAGGGATAGGGGTAGTGCTCGGGGTAACCTAACCCTAACCCTAACCCTAACACTAACCCTAACCCTAACCCTAACCCTAACTCTAACACCAACCCTAACCCTAACCCTAACCCTAACCCTAACCCTATACCTAACACCAACCCTAACCCTAACCCTAACCCTAACACCAACCCTAACCCTAACCCTAACCCTAACCCTAACCCTAACACCAACCCTAACCCTAACCCTAACCCTAACATTAACACCAACTCTAACCCTAATCCTAACCCTAACACTAACCCTAACACCAACCCTAACCAAAACCCTAACCCTAACTCTAACACCAACCCTAACCCTAACCCTAATCCTAACCCTAAACCTATGCCTAACACGAACCCTAACCCTAACCCTAACCCTAACCCTAACCCTAACACTAACCCTAACCCTAACCCTAACCCTAACTCTAACACCAACCCTAACCCTAACCCTAACCCTAAACCTAACCCTATACCTAACACCAACCCTAACCCTAACCCTAACCCTAACACCAACCCTAACCCTAACCCTAACCCTAACCCTAACCCTAACCCTAACCCTAACCCTAACACCAACCCTAACCCTAACCCTAACCCTAACATTAACACCAACTCTAACCCTAATCCTAACCCTAACCCTAACCCTAACACTAACCCTAACCCTAACCCTAACCCTAACACCAACCCTAACCGTAACCCTAACCCTAACCCTAACCCTATACCTAACACCAACCCTAACCCTAACCCTAACCCTAACACCAACCCTAACCCTAACCCTAACCCTAACACCAACCCTAACCCTAATCCTAACCCTAACCCAAACCCTAACCCTAACACCAACCCTAACCGTAACCCTAACCCTAACCCTAACCCTAACCGTATGCCTAACACGAACCCTAACGCTAACCCTAACCCTAACCCTAACACCAAACCTAACCGTAACCCTAACCCTAACCCTAACACCAACCCTAACCCTAACCCTAACCCTAAACTTAACACCAACTCTAACCCTAATCCTAACCCTAACCCTAACCCTAACACCAACCCTAACCAAAACCCTAACCCTAACCCTAACACCAACCCTAACCCTAACCCTAACCCTAACACTAACCCTATGCCTAACACGAACCCTAACCCTAACCCTAACCCTAACACCAACCCTAACCCTAATCCTAATCCTAACCCTAACCCTAACCCTAACACTAACCCTAACCCTAACCCTAACCCTAACACCAACCCTAACACTAAGCCTAACCCTAACCCTAACCCTAACCCTAACACCAACCCTAACCCTAACCATAACCCTAACCCTAACCCTATGCCTAACACGAACCCTAACCCTAACCCTAACCCTAAACCTAACCCTACCCTAACACCAACCCTAACCCTAATCTTAATCCTAACCCTAACCCTAACCCTAACACTAACCCTAACCCTAACCCTAACACCAACCCTAACTCTAACCATAACCCTAACCCTAACCCTATACCTAACACCAACCCTAACCCTAACCCTAACCCTAACCCTAACATCACCCTAACCCTAACCCTAACCCTAACACCAACCCTAACCCTAATCCTAACCCTAACCCTAACCCTAACCCTAACACCAACCCTAACCGTAACCCTAACCCTAACCCTAACCCTAACCCTAACACTAACCCTAACACCAACCCTAACCCTAACCCTAACCCTAACCCTAAACGTAACACCAACCCTAACCCTAACCCAAACCCTAACCCTAACACCAACCCTAACCCTAACCCTAACCCTAACCCTAACACCAACTCTAACCCTAACCCTAACCCTAACTCTAACCCTAACCCTAACCCTAACACCAACCCTAACCCTAAACCTAACACTAAGACCAACCTTAACCCTAACCCTAACCCTAACCCTAACCCTAACCCTAACCCTAACAACAACCCTAACCCTAACCCTAACCCTAAACCCTAACCCTAACCCTAACCCTAACCCTAACACCAACCCTAACCCTAACCCAAACCCTAACCCTAACACCAACCCTAACCCTAACCCTAACCCTAACCCTAACACCAACTCTAACCCTAACCCTAACCCTAACTCTAACCCTAACCCTAACCCTAACACCAACCCTAACCCTAAACCTAACACTAAGACCAACCTTAACCCTAACCCTAACCCTAACCCTAACCCTAACCCTAACCATAACACCAACCCTAACCCTAATTCTAACCCTAACCCTAACACCAACCCTAACCCTAATACTAACCCTAACCCTAAACCTGACATCAACCCTAACCCTAACCCTAACCCTAAACCTAACACCAACCCTAACCCTAACCCTAACCCTAACCCTAACCCTATGCCTAACACGAACACTAACCCTAAACCTAACCCTAACCCTAACACCAACCCTAACCCTAATCCTAATCCTAACCCTAACCCTAACCCTAACACTAACCCTAACCCTAACCCTAAACCTAACACCAACCCTAACCCTAACCCTAACCCTAACCCTAACCCTATACCTAACACCAACCCTAACCCTAACCCTAACCCTAACCCTAACACCAACCCTAACCCTAACCCTAACCCTAACACCAACCCTAACCGTAACCCTAACCCTAACCCTAACCCTAACACCAACCCTAACCCTAACCCTAACCCTAACCCTAACAACAACCCTAACCCTAACCCTAACCCTAAACCCTAATCCTAACCCTAACCCTAACCCTAACCTTAACCCTAACCCTAACAAGGGCAAGGTTTACTGGTCAGCGACGGGCACGTTCTAGGTTCGGACTAGAAGGAGGCATGGGCGTTGGTCTAGGGCCCGAGCTAGGGCTAGTGAGAGCGGTAGGCGTAGCGCTGGGGTAGGCATAGGGCAAGGGGTGGGTGTCGAGGTAAACCTCGAGTAGGCCTAGAGCCAGGAGTGGGAGCTGTGGCTAGTGGTAGGGTTGGGGGTGGGCCTATGGGTAGGGGGAGCTGTAGGGCCAGGGTAGTGGTAGGAACAGAGGTAGTGCTAGGCGTAGTCCTAGGGCGAGGGGTAGTGCTCGGGGTAGGGTTAGTTGAAGGGCTAGTGGTTGGCAGAGGCCCACGGGCCGTGTTAGGGTTAGGGCTCATGTTAATCCTAGGACTAGTGGTAGTGGTAGGGGTTGGCCGAGGACTAGGGTTAGGTGTCACGAAATGGCTCCGGGTAGTCCTAGGACTCCGAACGGATGTAGGGCTGGATTAGGGTGTGGCTAATGGTGGGTCCAGGGTGATTTCGTAAGACACGGGTTAGTGCTCTGGCTATTGGTAGGGCAAGGTGTACCGGTTGGCGACGGGCAAGTGCTAAGCTTCGGACTAGAGTGAGCACTGGGCGTTGGTCTAGGGCCCGAGGTAGGGCTAGTGGGAGCGGTAGGCGTAGCACTGGGGTAGGCAAAGGGCAAGGGGTGGGTGTCGGGGTAAACCTCGAAGTAAGCCTAGGACCAGGAGTGGGAGCTGTGGCTAGGGGTAGGGATGGGGGTGGGCCTATTGGTAGGGGGAGCTGTAGGGACTGGGGTAGGGGTAGGACCAGAGGTAGTGCTAGGCGTAGGCCTAGGGCGAGGGGTAGTGCTCGGGGTAACCTAACCCTAACCCTAACCCTAACCCTAAAACTAACCCTAACCCTAACCCTAACTCTAACACCAACCCTAACCCTAACCCTAACCCTAACACCAACCCTAACCCTAAACCTAACCCTAACCCTAACCCTAACACCAACCCTAACCCTAACCCTAACCCTAACCCTAACCTTAACACCAACTCTAAACCTAATCCTAACCCTAACCCTAACCCTAACACCAACCCTAACCAAAACCCTAACCCTAACCCTAACACCAACCCTAACCCTAACCCTAACCCTAACACTAACCCTATGCCTAACACGAACCCTAACCCTAACCCTAACCCTAAACCTAACCCTAACCCTAACACCAACCTTAACCCTAATCCTAATCCTAACCCTAACCCTAACGCTAACACTAACACCAACCCTAACCCTAACCCTAACCCTAATCCTAACACCAACCCTAACCCTAACCCTAACCCTAACACTAACCCTATGCCTAACACGAACCCTAACCCTAACCCTAACCCTAAACCTAACCCTAACCCTAACACCAACCTTAACCCTAATCCTAATCCTAACCCTAACCCTAACGCTAACACTAACACCAACCCTAACCCTAACCCTAACCCTATACCTAACACCAACCCTAATCCTAACTCTAACCCTAACCCTAACACCAACCCTAACCAAAACCCTAACCCTAACCCTAACACCAACCCTAACCCTAAACCTAACCCTAACCCTAACCCTATGCCTAACACGAACCCTAACCCTAAACCTAACCCTAAACCTAACCCTAACCCTAACACCAACCCTAACCCTAATCCTAATCCTAACCCTAACCCTAACCCTAACACTAACCCTAACCCTAACCCTAACCCTAACACCAACCCTAACCCTAACCCTAACCCTAACCCTAACCCTAAACCTATACCTAACACCAACCCTAACCCTAACCCTAACACCAACCCTAACCCTAACCCTAACCCTAACACCAACCCTAACCCTAATCCTAACCCTAACCCTAACCCTAACCCTAACACCAACCCTAACCGTAACCCTAACCCTAACCCTAACACTAACCCTAACCCTAACCCTAAACCTAACACCAACCCCAACCCTAACCCTAACCCTAACCCTAACCCTATACCTAACACCAACCCTAACCCTAACCCTAACCCTAACCCTAACACCAACCCTAACCCTAACCCTAACACCAACCCTAACCGTAACCCTAACCCTAACCCTAACCCTAACACCAACCCTAACCCTAACCCTAACCCTAACCCTAACAACAACCCTAACCCTAACCCTAACCCTAAACCCTAATCCTAACCCTAACCCTAACCCTAACCTTAACCCTAACCCTAACAAGGGCAAGGTTTACTGGTCAGCGACGGGCACGTTCTAGGTTCGGACTAGAAGGAGGCATGGGCGTTGGTCTAGGGCCCGAGCTAGGGCTAGTGAGAGCGGTAGGCGTAGCGCTGGGGTAGGCATAGGGCAAGGGGTGGGTGTCGAGGTAAACCTCGAGTAGGCCTAGAGCCAGGAGTGGGAGCTGTGGCTAGTGGTAGGGTTGGGGGTGGGCCTATGGGTAGGGGGAGCTGTAGGGCCAGGGTAGTGGTAGGAACAGAGGTAGTGCTAGGCGTAGTCCTAGGGCGAGGGGTAGTGCTCGGGGTAGGGTTAGTTGAAGGGCTAGTGGTTGGCAGAGGCCCACGGGCCGTGTTAGGGTTAGGGCTCATGTTAATCCTAGGACTAGTGGTAGTGGTAGGGGTTGGCCGAGGACTAGGGTTAGGTGTCACGAAATGGCTCCGGGTAGTCCTAGGACTCCGAACGGATGTAGGGCTGGATTAGGGTGTGGCTAATGGTGGGTCCAGGGTGATTTCGTAAGACACGGGTTAGTGCTCTGGCTATTGGTAGGGCAAGGTGTACCGGTTGGCGACGGGCAAGTGCTAAGCTTCGGACTAGAGTGAGCACTGGGCGTTGGTCTAGGGCCCGAGGTAGGGCTAGTGGGAGCGGTAGGCGTAGCACTGGGGTAGGCAAAGGGCAAGGGGTGGGTGTCGGGGTAAACCTCGAAGTAAGCCTAGGACCAGGAGTGGGAGCTGTGGCTAGGGGTAGGGATGGGGGTGGGCCTATTGGTAGGGGGAGCTGTAGGGACTGGGGTAGGGGTAGGACCAGAGGTAGTGCTAGGCGTAGGCCTAGGGCGAGGGGTAGTGCTCGGGGTAACCTAACCCTAACACTAACCCTAACCCTAAAACTAACCCTAACCCTAACCCTAACTCTAACACCAACCCTAACCCTAACCCTAACCCTAACACCAACCCTAACCCTAAACCTAACCCTAACCCTAACCCTAACACCAACCCTAACCCTAACCCTAACCCTAACCCTAACCTTAACACCAACTCTAAACCTAATCCTAACCCTAACCCTAACCCTAACACCAACCCTAACCAAAACCCTAACCCTAACCCTAACACCAACCCTAACCCTAACCCTAACCCTAACACTAACCCTATGCCTAACACGAACCCTAACCCTAACCCTAACCCTAAACCTAACCCTAACCCTAACACCAACCTTAACCCTAATCCTAATCCTAACCCTAACCCTAACGCTAACACTAACACCAACCCTAACCCTAACCCTAACCCTAATCCTAACACCAACCCTAACCCTAACCCTAACCCTAACACTAACCCTATGCCTAACACGAACCCTAACCCTAACCCTAACCCTAAACCTAACCCTAACCCTAACACCAACCTTAACCCTAATCCTAATCCTAACCCTAACCCTAACGCTAACACTAACACCAACCCTAACCCTAACCCTAACCCTATACCTAACACCAACCCTAATCCTAACTCTAACCCTAACCCTAACACCAACCCTAACCAAAACCCTAACCCTAACCCTAACACCAACCCTAACCCTAAACCTAACCCTAACCCTAACCCTATGCCTAACACGAACCCTAACCCTAAACCTAACCCTAAACCTAACCCTAACCCTAACACCAACCCTAACCCTAATCCTAATCCTAACCCTAACCCTAACCCTAACACTAACCCTAACCCTAACCCTAACCCTAACACCAACCCTAACCCTAACCCTAACCCTAACCCTAACCCTAAACCTATACCTAACACCAACCCTAACCCTAACCCTAACACCAACCCTAACCCTAACCCTAACCCTAACACCAACCCTAACCCTAATCCTAACCCTAACCCTAACCCTAACCCTAACACCAACCCTAACCGTAACCCTAACCCTAACCCTAACACCAACCCTAACCCTAACCCTAACCCTAACCCTAACACCAACCCTAACCCTAACCCTAACCCTAAACCCTAATCCTAACCCTAACCCTAACCCTAACCCTAACCCTAACCCTAACAAGGGCAAGGTTTACTGGTCAGCGACGGGCAAGTTCTAGGCCTCGGACTAGAAGGAGGCATGGGCGTTGGTCTCGGGCCCGAGCTAGGGCTAGTGAGAGCGGTAGGCGTAGCGCTGGGGTAGGCATAGGGCAAGGGGTGGGTGTCTAGGTAAACCTCGAGTAGGCCTAGAGCCAAGAGTGGGAGCTGTGGCTAGTGGTAGGGTTGGGGGTGGGCCTATGGGTAGGGGGAGCTGTAGGGCCAGGGTAGTGGTAGGACCAGAGGTAGTGCTAGGCGTAGGCCTAGGGCGAGGGGTAGTGCTCGGGGTAGGGTTAGTTGAAGGGCTAGTGTTTGGCAGAGGCCCACGGGCAGTGTTAGGGTTAGGGCTCATGTTAAGCCTAGGACTAGTGGTAGTGGTAAGGGTTGGCCGAGGACTAGGGGTACGTGTCACGAAATGGCTTTGGGAAGTCCTAGGACTCCGAACTGATGTACGGCTGGATTAGGGTGTGGCTAATGGTGGGTCCAGTGTGATTTCGTAGGACACGGGTTAGTGCTCTGGCTATTGGTAGAGCAAGGTGTACCGGTTGGCGACGGGCAAGTGCTAGGCTTCGGACTAGAGTGAGCACTGGGCGTTGGTCTAGAGCCCGAGGTAGGGCTAGTGGGAGCGGTAGGCGTAGCGCTGGGGTAGGCAAAGGGCAAGGGGTGGGTGTCGGGGTAAACCTCGAAGTAGGCCTAGGACCAGGAGTGGGAGCTGTGGCTAGGGGTAGGGATGGGGGTGGGCCTATGGGTAGGGGGAGCTGTAGGGACTGGGGTAGGGGTAGGAACAGAGGTAGTGCTAGGCGTAGGCCTAGGGATAGGGGTAGTGCTCGGGGTAACCTAACCCTAACCCTAACCCTAACCCTAACACTAACCCTAACCCTAACCCTAACCCTAACTCTAACACCAACCCTAACCCTAACCCTAACCCTAACCCTAACCCTATACCTAACACCAACCCTAACCCTAACCCTAACCCTAACACCAACCCTAACCCTAACCCTAACCCTAACCCTAACCCTAACATTAACACCAACTCTAACCCCAATCCTAACCCTTACCCTAACCCTAACACCAACCCTAACCAAAACCCTAACCCTAACTCTAACACCAACCCTAACCCTAACCCTGACCCTAACCCTAACCCTATGCCTAACACGAACCCTAACCCTAACCCTAACCCTAAACCTAACCCTAACCCTAACACCAACCCTAACCCTAATCCTAATCTTAACCCTAACCCTAACACTAACCCTAACCCTAACCCTAACCCTAACCCTAACACCAACCCTAACCGTAACCCTAACCCTAACCCTAACCCTATACCTAACACCAACCCTAACCCTAACCCTAACCCTAACACCAACCCTAACCCTAACTCTAACCCTAACACCAACCCTAACCCTAATCCTAACCCTAACCCTAACCCTAACCCTAACTCTAACCGTAACCCTAACCCTAACACCAACCCTAACCCTAAACCTAACCCTAAAACCAACCCTAACCCTAACCCTAACCCTAACCCTAACTCTAACCATAACACCAACCCTAACCCTAATTCTAACCCTAACCCTAACACCAACCCTAACCCTAATACTAACCCTAACCCTAAACCTGACATCAACCCTAACCCTAACCCTAACCCTAACCCTAACACCAACCCTAACCCTAACCCTAACCCTAACCCTAACCCTATGCCTAACACGAACACTAACCCTAAACCTAACCCTAACCCTAACACCAACCCTAACCCTAATCCTAATCCTAACCCTAACCCTAACCCTAACACTAACCCCAACCCTAACCCTAAACCTAACACCAACCCTAACCCTAACCCTAACCCTAACCCTAACCCTATACCTAACACCAACCCTAACCCTAACCCTAACCCTAACCCTAACACCAACCCTAACCCTAACCCTAACCCTAACACCAACCCTAACCGTAACCCTAACCCTAACCCTAACCCTAACACCAACCCTAACCCTAACCCTAACCCTAACCCTAACAACAACCCTAACCCTAACCCTAACCCTAAACCCTAATCCTAACCCTAACCCTAACCCTAACCCTAACAAGGGCAAGGTTTACTGGTCAGCGACGGGCACGTTCTAGGTTCGGACTAGAAGGAGGCATGGGCGTTGGTCTAGGGCCCGAGCTAGGGCTAGTGAGAGCGGTAGGCGTAGCGCTGGGGTAGGCATAGGGCAAGGGGTGGGTGTCGAGGTAAACCTCGAGTAGGCCTAGAGCCAGGAGTGGGAGCTGTGGCTAGTGGTAGGGTTGGGGGTGGGCCTATGGGTAGGGGGAGCTGTAGGGCCAGGGTAGTGGTAGGAACAGAGGTAGTGCTAGGCGTAGTCCTAGGGCGAGGGGTAGTGCTCGGGGTAGGGTTAGTTGAAGGGCTAGTGGTTGGCAGAGGCCCACGGGCCGTGTTAGGGTTAGGGCTCATGTTAAGCCTAGGACTAGTGGTAGTGGTAGGGGTTGGCCGAGGACTAGGGGTAGGTGTCACGAAATGGCTCCGGGTAGTCCTAGGACTCCGAACGGATGTAGGGATGGATTAGGGTGTGGCTAATGGTGGGTCCAGGGTGATTTCGTAAGACACGGGTTAGTGCTCTGGCTATTGGTAGGGCAAGGTGTACCGGTTGGCGACGGGCAAGTGCTAAGCTTCGAACTAGAGTGAGCACTGGGCGTTGGTCTAGGGCCCGAGGTAGGGCTAGTGGGAGCGGTAGGCGTAGCGCTGGGGTAGGCAAAGGGCAAGGGGTGGGTGTCGGGGTAAACCTCGAAGTAAGCCTAGGACCAGGAGTGGGAGCTGTGGCTAGGGGTAGGGATGGGGGTGGGCCTATTGGTAGGGGGAGCTGTAGGGACTGGGGTAGGGGTAGGACCAGAGGTAGTGCTAGGCGTAGGCCTAGGGCGAGGGGTAGTGCTCGGGGTAACCTAACCCTAACCCTAACCCTAACCCTAAAACTAACCCTAACCCTAACCCTAACTCTAACACCAACCCTAACCCTAACCCTAACCTTAACACCAACCCTAACCCTAAACCTAACCCTAACCCTAACCCTAACACCAACACTAACCCTAACCCTAACCCTAACCTTAACACCAACTCTAAACCTAATCCTAACCCTAACCCTAACCCTAACACCAACCCTAACCAAAACCCTAACCCTAACCCTAACACCAACCCTAACCCTAACCCTAACCCTAACACTAACCCTATGCCTAACACGAACCCTAACCCTAACCCTAACCCTAAACCTAACCCTAACCCTAACACCAACCTTAACCCTAATCCTAATCCTAACCCTAACCCTAACGCTAACACTAACACCAACCCTAACCCTAACCCTAACCCTAATCCTAACACCAACCCTAACCCTAACCCTAACCCTAACACCAACCCTAACCCTAATCCTAACCCTAACCCTAACCCTAACCCTAACACCAACCCTAACCGTAACCCTAACCCTAACCCTAACCCTAACCCTATGCCTAACACGAACCCTAACCCTAACCCTAACCCTAACCCTAACACCAACCCTAACCCTAACCCTAACCCTAACCCTAAACGTAACACCAACCCTAACCCTAACCCAAACCCTAACCCTAACACCAACCCTAACCCTAACCCTAACCCTAACCCTAACCCTAACACCAACCCTAAACCTAACCCTAACCCTAACCCTAACACCAACCCTAACCCTAACCCTAACCCTAACCCTAACCTTAACCCTAACCCTAACCCTAACCCTAACACCAACCCTAACCCTAACCCTAACCCTAACCCTAACACCAACCCTAACCCTAATCCTAACCCTAACCCTAAAGCTAACATCAACCCTAACCCTAACCCTAACCCTAACCCTAACACCAACCCTAACCCTAACCCTAACCCTAACCCTAACCCTATGCCTAACACGAACCCTAACCCTAAACCTAACCCTAATCCTAACACCAACCCTAACCCTAATCCTAATCCTAACCCTAACCCTAACCCTAACAATAACCCTAACCCTAACCCTAACCCTAACACCAACCCTAACCCTAACCCTAACCCTAACCCTAACCCTATACCTAACACCAAACCTAACACTAACCCTAACCCTAACCCTAACACCAACCCTAACCCTAACCCTAACCCTAACCCTAACCCTAACACCAACCCTAACCCTAACCCTAACCCTAACCCTATACCTAACACCAACCCTAACCCTAACCCTAACCCTAACCCTAACACCAACCCTAACCCTAACCCTAACCCTAACACCAACCCTAACCCTAATCCTAACCCTAACCCTAACCCAAACCCTAACACCAACCCTAACCGTAACCCTAACCCTAACCCTAACACCAACCCTAACCCTAACCCTAACCTTAACACCAACTCTAACCCTAATCCTAACCCTAACCCTAACCCTAACACCAACCCTAACCAAAACCCTAACCCTAACCCTAACACCAACCCTAACCCTAACCCTATCCCTAACCCTATGCCTAACACGAACCCTAACCCTAACCCTAACCCTAACACCAACCCTAACCCTAACCCTTACCCTAACCCTAACCCTAACCCTAACACCAACCCTAACCCTAACCCTAACCCTAAACTTAACACCAACTCTAACCCTAATCCTAACCCTAACCCTAACCCTAACCCTAACACCAACCCTAACCGTAACCCTAACCCTAACCCTAACCCTAACCCTAACCCTATGCCTAACACGAACCCTAACCCTAACCCTAACACTAACCCTAACACCAACCCTAACCCTAACCCTAACCCTAACCCTAAACGTAACAGCAAACCTAACCCTAACCCAAACCCTAACCCTAACACCAACCCTAACCCTAACCCTAACCCTAACCCTAACACCAACCCTAACCCTAACCCTAACACTAACTCTAACCCTAATCCTAACCCTAACACCAACCCTAACCCTAACCCTAACCCTAACCCTAACACCAACCCTAACCCTAACCCTAACCCTAACCCTAACCCTAAACCTAACCCTAACCCTAACACCAACCCTAACTCTAACCCTAACCCTAACCCTAACACCAACCCTAACCCTAATCCTAACCCTAACCCTAAAGCTAACATAAACCCTAACCCTAACCCTAACCCTAACCCTAACACCAACCCTAACCCTAACCCTAACCCTAACACCAACCCGAACCCTAACCCTAACCCTAACCCTAACACCAACCCTAACCCTAACCCTAACCCTAACCCTAACCCTATACCTAACACCAACCCTAACCCTAACCCTAACCCTAACCCTAACACCAACCCTAACCCTAACCCTAACCCTAAGACCAACCCTAACCCTAATCCTAACCCTAACCCTAACCCTAACCCTAACACCAAACCTAACCGTAACCCTAACCCTAACCCTAACACCAAACTAACCCTAACCCTAACCCTAACCTTAACACCAACTCTAACCCTAATCCTAACCCTAACCCTAACCCTAACACCAACCCTAACCAAAACCCTAACCCTAACCCTAACACCAACCCTAACCCTAACCCTAACCCTAACCCTAACCCTATGCCTAACACGAACCCTAACCCTAACCCTAACCCTAAACCTAACCCTAACCCTAACACCAACCCTAACCCTAATCCTAATCCTAATCCTAACCCTAACCCTAACACTAACCCTAACCCTAACCCTAACCCTAACACCAACCCTAACCCTAAGCCTAACCTTAACCCTAACCCTAAACCTAACCCTAACACCAACCCTAACCGTAACCCTAACCCTAACCCTATGCCTAACACGAACCCTAACCCTAACCCTAACCCTAACCCTAACCCTAACACCAACCCTAACCCTAACCCTAACCCTAAACGTAACACCAACCCTAACCCTAACCAAAACCCTAACTCTAACACCAACCCTAACCCTAACCCTAACCCTAACCCTAACCCTATACCTAACACCAACCCTAACCCTAACCCTAACCCTAACATCAACCCTAAACCTAACCCTAACCCTAACCCTAACCCTAACACCAACCCTAACCCTAACCCTAACCCTAACCCTAACCTTAACACCAACTCTAACCCTAATCCTAACCCTAACCCTAACCCTAACCCTAACACCAACCCTAACCAAAACCCTAACCCTAACCCTAACACCAACCCTAACCCTAACCCTAACCCTAACCCTATGCCTAACACGAACCCTAACCCTAACCCTAACCCTAAACCTAACCCTAACCCTTACACCAACCCTAACCCTAATCCTAATCCTAACCCTAACCCTAACCCTAACACTAACCCTAACCCTAACCCTAACCCTAACCCTAACACCAACCCTAACCCTACCCTAACCCTAACCCTAACCCTAACCCTATACCTAACACCAACCCTAACCCTAACCCTAACCCTAACCCTAACACCAACCCTAACCCTAACCCTAACCCTAACACCAACCCTAACCCTAATCCTAACCCTAACCCTAACCCTAACCCTAACACCAACTCTAACCGTAACCCTAACCCTAACCCTAAACCTATGCCTAACACGAACCCTAACCCTAACCCTAACCCTAACCCTAACACCAACCCTAACCCTAACCCTAATCCTAAACGTAACACCACCCCTAACCCTAAACCAAACCCTAACCCTAACACCAACCCTAATCCTAACCCTAACCCTAACCCTAACACCGACCCTAACCCTAACCCTAACTCTAACTCTAACCCTAACCCTAACCCTAACACCAACCCTAACCCTAACCCTAACCCTAACCCTAACACCAACCCTAACCCTAACCCTAACCCTAACCCTAACCCTAACCCTAACCCTAACCCTAACACCAACCCTAACCCTAACCCTAACCCTAACCCTAACACCAACCCTAACCCTAATCCTAACCCTAACCCTAAAGCTAACATCAACCCTAACCCTAACCCTAACCCTAACCCTAACACCAACCCTAACCCTAACCCTAACACTAACCCTAACCCTATGCCTAACACGAACCCTAACCCTAAACCTAACCCTAACCCAAACACCAACCCTAACCCTAATCCTAATCCTAACCCTAACCCTAACCCTAACACTAACCCTAACACTAACCCTAACCCTATACCTAACACCAACCCTAACCCTAACCCTAACCCTAACCCTAACCCTAACACCAACCCTAACCCTAACCCTTACCCTAACCCTAACCCTAACCCTAACACCAACCCTAACCCTAACCCTAACCCTAAACTTAACACCAACTCTAACCCTAATCCTAACCCTAACCCTAACCCTAACCCTAACACCAACCCTAACCGTAACCCTAACCCTAACCCTAACCCTAACCCTATGCCTAACACGAACCCTAACCCTAACCCTAACACTAACCCTAACACCAACCCTAACCCTAACCCTAACCCTAACCCTAAACGTAACAGCAAACCTAACCCTAACCCAAACCCTAACCCTAACACCAACCCTAACCCTAACCCTAACCCTAACCCTAACACCAACCCTAACCCTAACCCTAACACTAACTCTAACCCTAATCCTAACCCTAACACCAACCCTAACCCTAACCCTAACCCTAACCCTAACACCAACCCTAACCCTAACCCTAACCCTAACCCTAACCCTAAACCTAACCCTAACCCTAACACCAACCCTAACTCTAACCCTAACCCTAACCCTAACACCAACCCTAACCCTAATCCTAACCCTAACCCTAAAGCTAACATAAACCCTAACCCTAACCCTAACCCTAACCCTAACACCAACCCTAACCCTAACCCTAACCCTAACACCAACCCGAACCCTAACCCTAACCCTAACTCTAACACCAACCCTAACCCTAACCCTAACCCTAACCCTAACCCTATACCTAACACCAACCCTAACCCTAACCCTAACCCTAACCCTAACACCAACCCTAACCCTAACCCTAACCCTAAGACCAACCCTAACCCTAATCCTAACCCTAACCCTAACCCTAACCCTAACACCAAACCTAACCGTAACCCTAACCCTAACCCTAACACCAACCTAACCCTAACCCTAACCCTAACCTTAACACCAACTCTAACCCTAATCCTAACCCTAACCCTAACCCTAACACCAACCCTAACCAAAACCCTAACCCTAACCCTAACACCAACCCTAACCCTAACCCTAACCCTAACCCTAACCCTATGCCTAACACGAACCCTAACCCTAACCCTAACCCTAAACCTAACCCTAACCCTAACACCAACCCTAACCCTAATCCTAATCCTAATCCTAACCCTAACCCTAACACTAACCCTAACCCTAACCCTAACCCTAACACCAACCCTAACCCTAAGCCTAACCCTAACCCTAACCCTAACCCTAACCCTAACCCTAACACCAACCCTAACCGTAACCCTAACCCTAACCCTATGCCTAACACGAACCCTAACCCTAACCCTAACCCTAACCCTAACCCTAACCCTAACACCAACCCTAACCCTAACCCTAACCCTAAACGTAACACCAACCCTAACCCTAACCAAAACCCTAACTCTAACACCAACCCTAACCCTAACCCTAACCCTAACCCTAACCCTATACCTAACACCAACCCTAACCCTAACCCTAACCCTAACATCAACCCTAAACCTAACCCTAACCCTAACCCTAACCCTAACCCTAACACCAACCCTAACCCTAACCCTAACCCTAACCTTAACACCAACTCTAACCCTAATCCTAACCCTAACCCTAACCCTAACACCAACCCTAACCAAAACCCTAACCCTAACCCTAACACCAACCCTAACCCTAACCCTAACCCTAACCCTATGCCTAACACGAACCCTAACCCTAACCCTAACCCTAAACCTAACCCTAACCCTTACACCAACCCTAACCCTAATCCTAATCCTAACCCTAACCCTAACCCTAACACTAACCCTAACCCTAACCCTAACCCTAACCCTAACACCAACCCTAACCCTACCCTAACCCTAACCCTAACCCTAACTCTATACCTAACACCAACCCTAACCCTAACCCTAACCCTAACCCTAACACCAACCCTAACCCTAACCCTAACCCTAACACCAACCCTAACCCTAATCCTAACCCTAACCCTAACCCTAACCCTAACACCAACTCTAACCGTAACCCTAACCCTAACCCTAAACCTATGCCTAACACGAACCCTAACCCTAACCCTAACCCTAACCCTAACACCAACCCTAACCCTAACCCTAATCCTAAACGTAACACCACCCCTAACCCTAACCCAAACCCTAACCCTAACACCAACCCTAATCCTAACCCTAACCCTAACACCGACCCTAACCCTAACCCTAACTCTAACTCTAACCCTAACCCTAACCCTAACACCAACCCTAACCCTAACCCTAACCCTAACCCTAACACCAACCCTAACCCTAACCCTAACCCTAACCCTAACCCTAACCCTAACCCTAACCCTAACACCAACCCTAACCCTAACCCTAACCCTAACCCTAACACCAACCCTAACCCTAATCCTAACCCTAACCCTAAAGCTAACATCAACCCTAACCCTAACCCTAACCCTAACCCTAACACCAACCCTAACCCTAACCCTAACACTAACCCTAACCCTATGCCTAACACGAACCCTAACCCTAAACCTAACCCTAACCCAAACACCAACCCTAACCCTAATCCTAATCCTAACCCTAACCCTAACCCTAACACTAACCCTAACACTAACCCTAACCCTATACCTAACACCAACCCTAACCCTAACCCTAACCCTAACCCTAACCCTAACACCAACCCTAACCCTAACCCTAAACCTAACCCTAACCCTAACTATAACCCAAACACCAACCCTAACCCTAACCCTAACCCTAACCCTAACACCAACCCTAACCCTAATCCTAACCCTAACCCTAACCCTAACAACAACCCTAACCCTAACCCTAACCCTAACCCTAACACCAACCCTAACCCTAACCCTAACCCTAACCCTAACCCTATGCCTAACACGAACCCTAACCCTAACCCTAACCCTAACCCTAACACCAACCCTAACCCTAACCCTAACCCTAACACCAACCCTAACCCTAATCCTAAACATAATTCTAACCCTAACCCTAACACCAAACCTAACCGTAACCCTAACCCTAACCCTAACACCAACCCTAACCCTAACCCTAACCCTAACCTTAACACCAACTCTAACCCTAATCCTAACCCTAACCCTAACCCTAACACCAACCCTAACCAAAACCCTAACCCTAACCCTAACACCAACCCTAACCCTAACCCTAACCCTATCCCTAACCCTATGCCTAACACGAACCCTAACCGTAACCCTAACCCTAACACCAACCCTAATCCTAAACCTTACCCTAACCCTAACCCTAACCCTAACACCAACCCTAACCCTAACCCTAACCCTAAACTTAACACCAACTCTAACCCTAACCCTAACCCTAACCCTATGCCTAACACGAACCCTAACCCTAACCCTAACACTAACCCTAACACCAACCCTAACCCTAACCCTAACCCTAACCCTAAACGTAACACCAACCCTAACCCTAACCCAAACCCTAACCCTAACACCAACCCTAACCCTAACCCTAACCCTAACCCTAACACCAACCCTAACCCTAACCCTAACACTAACTCTAACCCTAATCCTAACCCTAACACCAACCCTAACCCTAACCCTAACCCTAACCCTAACACCAACCCTAACCCTAACCCTAACCCTAACCCTAACCCTAAACCTAACCCTAACCCTAACACCAACCCTAACCCTAACCCTAACCCTAACAATAACACCAACCCTAACCCTAATCCTAACCCTAACCCTAAAGCTAACATCAACCCTAACCCTAACCCTAACCCTAACCCTAACACCAACCCTAACCCTAACCCTAACCCTAACCCTATGCCTAACACGAACCCTAACCCTCAACCTAACCCTAACCCTAACACCAACCCTAACCCTAATCCTAATCCTAACCCTAACCCTAACCCTAACACTAACCCTAACCCTAACCCTAACCCTAACACCAACCCTAACCCTAACCCTAACCCTAACCCTAACCCTATACCTAACACCAACCCTAACCCTAACCCTAACCCTAACCCTAACCCTAACACCAACCCTAACCCTAACCCTAACCCTAACACCAACCC
Organism: Rhinolophus hipposideros; assembly: GCF_964194185.1. Classification (NCBI taxonomy): domain Eukaryota; kingdom Metazoa; phylum Chordata; class Mammalia; order Chiroptera; family Rhinolophidae; genus Rhinolophus; species Rhinolophus hipposideros. The sequence goes on along the minus strand of NW_027668812.1, from coordinate 20,322 downwards.
TAACCCTAATCCTAACCCTAACCCTAACCCTAACCCTAACACCAACCCTAACCGTAACCCTAACCCTAACCCTAACACCAACCCTAACCCTAACCCTAACCCTAACCTTAACACCAACTCTAACCCTAATCCTAACCCTAACCCTAACCCTAACACCAACCCTAACCAAAACCCTAACCCTAACCCTAACACCAACCCTCACCCTAACCCTAACCCTAACCCTAACCCTATGCCTAACACGAACCCTAACCCTAACCCTAACCCTAAACCTAACCCTAACCCTAACACCAACCCTAACCCTAATCCTAATCCTAACCCAAACCCTAACCCTAACACTAACCCTAACCCTAACCCTAACCCTAACACCAACCCTAACCCTAAGCCTAACCCTAACCCTAACCCTAACCCTAACACCAACCCTAACCGTAACCCTAACCCTAACCCTAACCCTAACCCTATGCCTAACACGAACCCTAACCCTAACCCTAACCCTAACCCTAACACAACCCTAACCCTAACCCTAACCCTAACCCTAAACGTAACACCAACCCTAACCCTAACCAAAACCCTAACTCTAACACCAACCCTAACCCTAACCCTAACCCTAACCCTAACCCTAACCCTAACCCTATACCTAACACCAACCCTAACCCTAACCCTAACCCTAACATCAACCCTAACCCTAACCCTAACCCTAAACCTAACCCTAACACCAACCCTAACCCTAACCCTAACCCTAACCTTAACACCAACTCTAACCCTAATCCTAACCCTAACCCTAACCCTAACACCAACCCTAACCAAAACCCTAACCCTAACCCTAACACCAACCCTAACCCTAACCCTAACCCTAACCCTATGCCTAACACGAACCCTAAACCTAACCCTAACCCTAAACCTAACCCTAACCCTAACACCAACCCTAACCGTAACCCTAACCCTAACCCTAACACCAACCCTAACCCTAACCCTAACCTTAACACCAACTCTAACCCTAATCCTAACCCTAACCCTAACCCTAACACCAACCCTAACCAAAACCCTAACCCTAACCCTAACACCAACCCTAACCCTAACCCTATCCCTAACCCTATGCCTAACACGAACCCTAACCCTAACCCTAACCCTAACACCAACCCTAACCCTAACCCTTACCCTAACCCTAACCCTAACCCTAACACCAACCCTAACCCTAACCCTAACCCTAAACTTAACACCAACTCTAACCCTAATCCTAACCCTAACCCTAACCCTAACCCTAACACCAACCCTAACCGTAACCCTAACCCTAACCCTAACCCTAACCCTATGCCTAACACGAACCCTAACCCTAACCCTAACACTAACCCTAACACCAACCCTAACCCTAACCCTAACCCTAACCCTAAACGTAACAGCAAACCTAACCCTAACCCAAACCCTAACCCTAACACCAACCCTAACCCTAACCCTAACCCTAACCCTAACACCAACCCTAACCCTAACCCTAACACTAACTCTAACCCTAATCCTAACCCTAACACCAACCCTAACCCTAACCCTAACCCTAACCCTAACACCAACCCTAACCCTAACCCTAACCCTAACCCTAACCCTAAACCTAACCCTAACCCTAACCCTAAACCTAACCCTAACCCTTACACCAACCCTAACCCTAATCCTAATCCTAACCCTAACCCTAACCCTAACACTAACCCTAACCCTAACCCTAACCCTAACCCTAACACCAACCCTAACCCTACCCTAACCCTAACCCTAACCCTAACCCTATACCTAACACCAACCCTAACCCTAACCCTAACCCTAACCCTAACACCAACCCTAACCCTAACCCTAACCCTAACACCAACCCTAACCCTAATCCTAACCCTAACCCTAACCCTAACCCTAACACCAACTCTAACCGTAACCCTAACCCTAACCCTAAACCTATGCCTAACACGAACCCTAACCCTAACCCTAACCCTAACCCTAACACCAACCCTAACCCTAACCCTAATCCTAAACGTAACACCACCCCTAACCCTAAACCAAACCCTAACCCTAACACCAACCCTAATCCTAACCCTAACCCTAACCCTAACACCGACCCTAACCCTAACCCTAACTCTAACTCTAACCCTAACCCTAACCCTAACACCAACCCTAACCCTAACCCTAACCCTAACCCTAACACCAACCCTAACCCTAACCCTAACCCTAACCCTAACCCTAACCCTAACCCTAACCCTAACACCAACCCTAACCCTAACCCTAACCCTAACCCTAACACCAACCCTAACCCTAATCCTAACCCTAACCCTAAAGCTAACATCAACCCTAACCCTAACCCTAACCCTAACCCTAACACCAACCCTAACCCTAACCCTAACACTAACCCTAACCCTATGCCTAACACGAACCCTAACCCTAAACCTAACCCTAACCCAAACACCAACCCTAACCCTAATCCTAATCCTAACCCTAACCCTAACCCTAACACTAACCCTAACACTAACCCTAACCCTATACCTAACACCAACCCTAACCCTAACCCTAACCCTAACCCTAACCCTAACACCAACCCTAACCCTAACCCTTACCCTAACCCTAACCCTAACCCTAACACCAACCCTAACCCTAACCCTAACCCTAAACTTAACACCAACTCTAACCCTAATCCTAACCCTAACCCTAACCCTAACCCTAACACCAACCCTAACCGTAACCCTAACCCTAACCCTAACCCTAACCCTATGCCTAACACGAACCCTAACCCTAACCCTAACACTAACCCTAACACCAACCCTAACCCTAACCCTAACCCTAACCCTAAACGTAACAGCAAACCTAACCCTAACCCAAACCCTAACCCTAACACCAACCCTAACCCTAACCCTAACACTAACCCTAACACCAACCCTAACCCTAACCCTAACACTAACTCTAACCCTAATCCTAACCCTAACACCAACCCTAACCCTAACCCTAACCCTAACCCTAACACCAACCCTAACCCTAACCCTAACCCTAACCCTAACCCTAAACCTAACCCTAACCCTAACACCAACCCTAACTCTAACCCTAACCCTAACCCTAACACCAACCCTAACCCTAATCCTAACCCTAACCCTAAAGCTAACATAAACCCTAACCCTAACCCTAACCCTAACCCTAACACCAACCCTAACCCTAACCCTAACCCTAACACCAACCCGAACCCTAACCCTAACCCTAACTCTAACACCAACCCTAACCCTAACCCTAACCCTAACCCTAACCCTATACCTAACACCAACCCTAACCCTAACCCTAACCCTAACCCTAACACCAACCCTAACCCTAACCCTAACCCTAAGACCAACCCTAACCCTAATCCTAACCCTAACCCTAACCCTAACCCTAACACCAAACCTAACCGTAACCCTAACCCTAACCCTAACACCAACCTAACCCTAACCCTAACCCTAACCTTAACACCAACTCTAACCCTAATCCTAACCCTAACCCTAACCCTAACACCAACCCTAACCAAAACCCTAACCCTAACCCTAACACCAACCCTAACCCTAACCCTAACCCTAACCCTAACCCTATGCCTAACACGAACCCTAACCCTAACCCTAACCCTAAACCTAACCCTAACCCTAACACCAACCCTAACCCTAATCCTAATCCTAATCCTAACCCTAACCCTAACACTAACCCTAACCCTAACCCTAACCCTAACACCAACCCTAACCCTAAGCCTAACCCTAACCCTAACCCTAACCCTAACCCTAACCCTAACACCAACCCTAACCGTAACCCTAACCCTAACCCTATGCCTAACACGAACCCTAACCCTAACCCTAACCCTAACCCTAACCCTAACACCAACCCTAACCCTAACCCTAACCCTAAACGTAACACCAACCCTAACCCTAACCAAAACCCTAACTCTAACACCAACCCTAACCCTAACCCTAACCCTAACCCTAACCCTATACCTAACACCAACCCTAACCCTAACCCTAACCCTAACATCAACCCTAAACCTAACCCTAACCCTAACCCTAACCCTAACCCTAACACCAACCCTAACCCTAACCCTAACCCTAACCCTAACCTTAACACCAACTCTAACCCTAATCCTAACCCTAACCCTAACCCTAACACCAACCCTAACCAAAACCCTAACCCTAACCCTAACACCAACCCTAACCCTAACCCTAACCCTAACCCTATGCCTAACACGAACCCTAACCCTAACCCTAACCCTAAACCTAACCCTAACCCTTACACCAACCCTAACCCTAATCCTAATCCTAACCCTAACCCTAACCCTAACACTAACCCTAACCCTAACCCTAACCCTAACCCTAACCCTAACACCAACCCTAACCCTAACCCTAACCCTAACCCTAACCCTAACCCTAACACCAACTCTAACCGTAACCCTAACCCTAACCCTAAACCTATGCCTAACACGAACCCTAACCCTAACCCTAACCCTAACCCTAACACCAACCCTAACCCTAACCCTAATCCTAAACGTAACACCACCCCTAACCCTAACCCAAACCCTAACCCTAACACCAACCCTAATCCTAACCCTAACCCTAACCCTAACACCGACCCTAACCCTAACCCTAACTCTAACTCTAACCCTAACCCTAACCCTAACACCAACCCTAACCCTAACCCTAACCCTAACCCTAACACCAACCCTAACCCTAACCCTAACCCTAACCCTAACCCTAACCCTAACCCTAACCCTAACACCAACCCTAACCCTAACCCTAACCCTAACCCTAACACCAACCCTAACCCTAATCCTAACCCTAACCCTAAAGCTAACATCAACCCTAACCCTAACCCTAACCCTAACCCTAACACCAACCCTAACCCTAACCCTAACACTAACGCTAACCCTATGCCTAACACGAACCCTAACCCTAAACCTAACCCTAACCCAAACACCAACCCTAACCCTAATCCTAATCCTAACCCTAACCCTAACCCTAACACTAACCCTAACACTAACCCTAACCCTATACCTAACACCAACCCTAACCCTAACCCTAACCCTAACCCTAACCCTAACACCAACCCTAACCCTAACCCTAAACCTAACCCTAACCCTAACTATAACCCAAACACCAACCCTAACCCTAACCCTAACCCTAACCCTAACACCAACCCTAACCCTAATCCTAACCCTAACCCTAACCCTAACAACAACCCTAACCCTAACCCTAACCCTAACCCTAACACCAACCCTAACCCTAACCCTAACCCTAACCCTAACCCTATGCCTAACACGAACCCTAACCCTAACCCTAACCCTAACCCTAACACCAACCCTAACCCTAACCCTAACCCTAACACCAACCCTAACCCTAATCCTAAACATAATTCTAACCCTAACCCTAACACCAAACCTAACCGTAACCCTAACCCTAACCCTAACACCAACCCTAACCCTAACCCTAACCCTAACCTTAACACCAACTCTAACCCTAATCCTAACCCTAACCCTAACCCTAACACCAACCCTAACCAAAACCCTAACCCTAACCCTAACACCAACCCTAACCCTAACCCTAACCCTATCCCTAACCCTATGCCTAACACGAACCCTAACCGTAACCCTAACCCTAACACCAACCCTAATCCTAAACCTTACCCTAACCCTAACCCTAACCCTAACACCAACCCTAACCCTAACCCTAACCCTAAACTTAACACCAACTCTAACCCTAACCCTAACCCTAACCCTATGCCTAACACGAACCCTAACCCTAACCCTAACACTAACCCTAACACCAACCCTAACCCTAACCCTAACCCTAACCCTAAACGTAACACCAACCCTAACCCTAACCCAAACCCTAACCCTAACACCAACCCTAACCCTAACCCTAACCCTAACCCTAACACCAACCCTAACCCTAACCCTAACACTAACTCTAACCCTAATCCTAACCCTAACACCAACCCTAACCCTAACCCTAACCCTAACCCTAACACCAACCCTAACCCTAACCCTAACCCTAACCCTAACCCTAAACCTAACCCTAACCCTAACACCAACCCTAACCCTAACCCTAACCCTAACAATAACACCAACCCTAACCCTAATCCTAACCCTAACCCTAAAGCTAACATCAACCCTAACCCTAACCCTAACCCTAACCCTAACACCAACCCTAACCCTAACCCTAACCCTAACCCTATGCCTAACACGAACCCTAACCCTCAACCTAACCCTAACCCTAACACCAACCCTAACCCTAATCCTAATCCTAACCCTAACCCTAACCCTAACACTAACCCTAACCCTAACCCTAACCCTAACACCAACCCTAACCCTAACCCTAACCCTAACCCTAACCCTATACCTAACACCAACCCTAACCCTAACCCTAACCCTAACCCTAACCCTAACACCAACCCTAACCCTAACCCTAACCCTAACACCAACCCTAACCCTAATCCTAACCCTAACCCTAACCCTAACCCTAACACCAACCCTAACCGTAACCCTAACCCTAACCCTAACACCAACCCTAACCCTAACCCTAACCCTAACCTTAACACCAACTCTAACCCTAATCCTAACCCTAACCCTAACCCTAACACCAACCCTAACCAAAACCCTAACCCTAACCCTAACACCAACCCTCACCCTAACCCTAACCCTAACCCTAACCCTATGCCTAACACGAACCCTAACCCTAACCCTAACCCTAAACCTAACCCTAACCCTAACACCAACCCTAACCCTAATCCTAATCCTAACCCAAACCCTAACCCTAACACTAACCCTAACCCTAACCCTAACCCTAACACCAACCCTAACCCTAAGCCTAACCCTAACCCTAACCCTAACCCTAACACCAACCCTAACCGTAACCCTAACCCTAACCCTAACCCTAACCCTATGCCTAACACGAACCCTAACCCTAACCCTAACCCTAACCCTAACACAACCCTAACCCTAACCCTAACCCTAACCCTAAACGTAACACCAACCCTAACCCTAACCAAAACCCTAACTCTAACACCAACCCTAACCCTAACCCTAACCCTAACCCTAACCCTAACCCTAACCCTATACCTAACACCAACCCTAACCCTAACCCTAACCCTAACATCAACCCTAACCCTAACCCTAACCCTAAACCTAACCCTAACACCAACCCTAACCCTAACCCTAACCCTAACCTTAACACCAACTCTAACCCTAATCCTAACCCTAACCCTAACCCTAACACCAACCCTAACCAAAACCCTAACCCTAACCCTAACACCAACCCTAACCCTAACCCTAACCCTAACCCTATGCCTAACACGAACCCTAAACCTAACCCTAACCCTAAACCTAACCCTAACCCTAACACCAACCCTAACCCTAATCCTAATCCTAACCCTAACCCTAACCCTAACACTAACCCTAACCCTAACCCTAACCCTAACCCTAACACCAACCCTAACCCTAACCCTAACCCTAACCCTATACCTAACACCAACCCTAACCCTAACCCTAACCCTAACCCTAACACCAACCCTAACCCTAACCCTAACCCTAACACCAACCCTAACCCTAATCCTAACCCTAACCCTAACCCTAACCCTAACACCAACTCTAACCGTAAACCTAACCCTAACCCTAACCTAACCCTATGCCTAACACGAACCCTAACCCTAACCCTAACCCTAACCCTAACACCAACCCTAACCCTAACCCTAACCCTAACCCTAAACGTAACACCAACCCTAACCCTAACCCAAACCCTAACCCTAACACCAACCCTAACCCTAACCCTAACACCGACCCTAACCCTAACCCTAACCCTAACTGTAACCCTAACCCTAACCCTAACACCAACCCTAACCCTAACCCTAACCCTAACCCTAACCCTAACCCTAACACCGACCGTAACCCTAACCCTAACCCTAACTGTAACCCTAACCCTAACCCTAACCCTAACACCAACCCTAACCCTAACCCTAACCCTAACCCTAACACCAACCCTAACCCTAACCCTAACCCTAACCCTAACCCTAACCCTAACCCTAACACCAACCCTAACCCTAACCCTAACCCTAACACCAACCCTAACCCTAATCCTAACCCTAACCCTAAAGCTAACATCAACCCTAACCCTAACTTTAACCCTAACCCTAACCCTAACACCAACCCTAACCCTAACCCTAACCCTAACCCTAACCCTAACCCTATGCCTAACACGAACCCTAACCCTAAACCTAACCCTAACCCTAACACCAACCCTAACCCTAATCCTAATCCTAACCCTAACCTTAACCCTAACACTAACCCTAACACTAACCCTAACCCTATACCTAACACCAACCCTAACCCTAACCCTAACCCTAACCCTAACACCAAACCTAACCCTAACCCTAAACCTAACCCTAACCCTAACCCTAACCCAAACACCAACCCTAACCCTAACCCTAACCCTAACCCTAACACCAACCCTAACCCTAATCCTAACCCTAACCCTAACCCTAACAACAACCCTAACCCTAACCCTAACCCTAACACCAACCCTAACCCTAACCCTAACCCTAACCCTAACCCTAACCCTAACACCAACCCTAACCCTAACCCTAACCCTAACCCTAAACGTAACACCAACCGTAACCCTAACCCAAACCCTAACCCTAACACCAACCCTAACCCTAACCCTAACCCTAACCCTAACACCAACTCTAACCCTAACCCTAACCCTAACTCTAACCCTAACCCTAACCCTAACACCAACCCTAACCCTAACCCTAACCCTAAAACCAACCCTAACCCTAACCCTAACCCTAACCCTAACCCTAACCATAACACCAACCCTAACCCTAATTCTAACCATAACCCTAACACCACCCTAACCCTAATCCTAACCCTAACCCTAAACCTGACATCAACCCTAACCCTAACCCTAACCCTAACCCTAACGCCAACCCTAACCCTAACCCTAACCCTAACCCTAACCCTATGCCTAACACGAACACTAACCCTAAACCTAACCCTAACCCTAACACCAACCCTAACCCTAATCCTAATCCTAACCCTAACCCTAACCCTAACACTAACCCTAACCCTAACCCTAAACCTAACATCAACCCTAACCCTAACCCTAACCCTAACCCTATACCTAACACCAACCCTAACCCTTACCCTAACCCTAACCCTAACACCAACCCTAACCCTAACCCTAACACCAACCCTAACCGTAACCCTAACCCTAACCCTAACCCTAACCCTAACACCAACCCTAACCCTAACCCTAACCCTAACCCTAACACCAACCCTAACCCTAACCCTAACCCTAAACCCTAATCCTAACCCTAACCCTAACCCTAACCTTAACCCTAATCCTAACAAGGGCAAGGTTTACTGGTCAGCGACGGGCACGTTCTAGGCCTCGGACTAGAAGGAGGCATGGGCGTTGGTCTAGGGCCCGAGCTAGGGCTAGTGAGAGCGGTAGGCGTAGCGCTGGGGTAGGCATAGGGCAAGGGGTGGGTGTCGAGGTAAACCTCGAGTAGGCCTAGAGCCAGGAGTGGGAGCTGTGGCTAGTGGTAGGGTTGGGGGTGGGTCTATGGGTAGGGGGAGCTGTAGGGCCAGGGTAGTGGTAGGAACAGAGGTAGTGCTAGGCGTAGTCCTAGGGCGAGGGGTAGTGCTCGGGGTAGGGTTAGTTAAAGGGCTAGTGGTTGGCAGAGGCCCACGGGCAGTGTTAGGGTTAGGGCTCATGTTAAGCCTAGGACTAGTGGTAGTGGTAGGGGTTGGCCGAGGACTAGGGGTAGGTGTCACGAAATGGCTCCGGGTAGTCCTAGGACTCCGAACGGATGTAGGGCTGGATTAGGGTGTGGCTAATTGTGGGTCCAGGGTGATTTCGTAAGACACGGGTTAGTGCTCTGGCTATTGGTAGGGCAAGGTGTACCGGTTGGCGACGGGCAAGTGCTAGGCTTCGGACTAGAGTGAGCACTGGGCGATGGTCTAGGGCCCGAGGTAGGGCTAGTGGGAGCGGTAGGCGTAGCGCTGGGGTAGGCAAAGGGCAAGGGGTGGGTGTCGGGGTAAACCTCGAAGTAAGCCTAGGACCAGGAGTGGGAGCTGTGGCTAGGGGTAGGGATGGGGGTGGGCCTATGGGTAGGGGGAGCTGTAGGGACTGGGGTAGGGGTAGGACCAGAGGTAGTGCTAGGCGTAGGCCTAGGGCGAGGGGTAGTGCTCGGGGTAACCTAACCCTAACCCTAACCCTAACCCTAACACAAACCCTAACCCTAACCCTAACCCTAACCCTACACCTAACACCAACCCTAACCCTAACCCTAACCCTAACACCAACCCTAACCCTAACCCTAACCCTAACCCTAACCCTAACCCTAACACCAACACTAACCCTAATTCTAACCCTAACCTTAACACCAACTCTAACCCTAATCCTAACCCTAACCCTAACCCTAACACCAACCCTAACCAAAACCCTAACCCTAACACCAACCCTAACCCTAACCCTAACCCTAACACTAACCCTATGCCTAACACGAACCCTAACCCTAACCCTAACCCTAAACCTAACCCTAACCCTAACACCAACCCTAACCCTAATCCTAATCCTAACCCTAACCCTAACCCTAACACTAACACCAACCCTAACCCTAACCCTAACCCTAACCCTAACACCAACCCTAACCCTAACCCTAACCCTAACACCAACCCTAACCCTAATCCTAACCCTAACCCTAACCCTAACCCTAACACCAACCCTAACCGTAACCCTAACCCTAACCCTAACCCTATGCCTAACACGAACCCTAACCCTAACCCTAACCGTAACCCTAACACCAACCCTAACCCTAACTCTAACCCTAACCCTAAACGTAACACCAACCCTAACCCTAACCCAAACCCTAACCCTAACACCAACCCTAACCCTAACCCTAACCCTAACCCTAACACCAACCCTAACCCTAACCCTAACCCTAACTCTAACCCTAACCCTAACCCTAACGCCAACCCTAAACCTAACCCTAACCCTAACCCTAACACCAACCCTAACCCTAACCCTAACCCTAACCCTAACCTTAACCCTAACCCTAACTTTAACCCTAACACCAACCCTAACCCTAACCCTAACCCTAACACCAACCCTAACCCTAATCCTAACCCTAACCCTAAAGCTAACATCAACCCTAACCCTAACCCTAACCCTAACCCTAACACCAACCCTAACCCTAACCCTAACCCTAACCCTATGCCTAACACGAACCCTAACCCTAAACCTAACCCTAACCCTAACACCAACCCTAACCCTAATCCTAATCCTAACCCTAACCCTAACCCTAACACTAACCCTAACCCTAACCCTAACCCTAACACCAACCCTAACCCTAACCCTAACCCTAACCCTAACCCTAAACCTAACCCTAACCCTAACACCAAACCTAACCCTAACCCTAACCCTAACCCTAACACCAACCCTAACCCTAATCCTAACCCTAACCCTAAAGCTAACATCAACCCTAACCCTAACCCTAACCCTAACCCTAACACCAACCCTAACCCTAACCCTAAACCTAACCCTATGCCTAACACGAACCCTAACCCTCAACCTAACCCTAACCCTAACACCAACCCTAACCCTAATCCTAATCCTAACCCTAACCCTAACCCTAACACTAACCCTAACCCTAACCCTAACCCTAACACCAACCCTAACCCTAACCCTAACCCTAACCCTAACCCTATACCTAACACCAACCCTAACCCTAACCCTAACCCTAACCCTAACACCAACCCTAACCCTAACCCTAACCCTAACACCAACCCTAACCCTAATCCTAACCCTAACCCTAACCCTAACACCAACCCTAACTGTAACCCTAACCCTAACCCTAACACCAACCCTAACCCTAACCCTAACCCTAACCTTAACACCAACTTTAACCCTAATCCTAACCCTAACCCTAACCCTAACACCAACCCTAACCAAAACCCTAACCCTAACCCTAACACCAACCCTCACCCTAACCCTAACCCTAACCCTAACCCTATGCTTAACACGAACCCTAACCCTAACCCTAACCCTAAACCTAACCCTAACCCTAACACCAACCCTAACCCTAATCCTAATCCTAACCCAAACCCTAACCCTAACACTAACCCTAACCCTAACCCTAACCCTAACACCAACCCTAACCCTAAGCCTAACCCTAACCCTAACCCTAACCCTAACACCAACCCTAACCGTAACCCTAACCCTAACCCTAACCCTAACCCTATGCCTAACACGAACCCTAACCCTAACCCTAACCCTAACCCTAACACAACCCTAACCCTAACCCTAACCCTAACCCTAAACGTAACACCAACCCTAACCCTAACCAAAACCCTAACTCTAACACCAACCCTAACCCTAACCCTAACCCTAACCCTAACCCTAACCCTAACCCTATACCTAACACCAACCCTAACCCTAACCCTAACCCTAACATCAACCCTAACCCTAACCCTAACCCTAAACCTAACACCAACCCTAACCCTAACCCTAACCCTAACTCTAACCTTAACACCAACTCTAACCCTAATCCTAACCCTAACCCTAACCCTAACACCAACCCTAACCAAAACCCTAACCCTAACCCTAACACCAACCCTAACCCTAACCCTAACCCTAACCCTATGCCTAACACGAACCCTAAACCTAACCCTAACCCTAAACCTAACCCAAACCCTAACACGAACCCTAACCCTAATCCTAATCCTAACCCTAACCCTAACCTTAACACTAACCCTAACCCTAACCCTAACCCTAACCCTAACACCAACCCTAACCCTAACCCTAACCCTAACCCTATACCTAACACCAACCCTAACCCTAACCCTAACCCTAACCCTAACACCAACCCTAACCCTAACCCTAACCCTAACACCAACCCTAACCCTAATCCTAACCCTAACCCTAACCCTAACCCTAACACCAACTCTAACCGTAAACCTAACCCTAACCCTAAACCTAACCCTATGCCTAACACGAACCCTAACCCTAACCCTAACCCTAACCCTAACACCAACCCTAACCCTAACCCTAACCCTAACCCTAAACGTAACACCAACCCTAACCCTAACCCAAACCCTAACCCTAACACCAACCCTAACCCTAACCCTAACACCGACCCTAACCCTAACCCTAACCCTAACTGTAACCCTAACCCTAACCCTAACACCAACCCTAACCCTAACCCTAACCCTAACCCTAACCCTAACCCTAACACCGACCCTAACCCTAACCCTAACCCTAACTGTAACCCTAACCCTAACCCTAACACCAACCCTAACCCTAACCCTAACCCTAACCCTAACACCAACCCTAACCCTAACCCTAACCCTAACCCTAACCCTAACCCTAACACCAACCCTAACCCTAACCCTAACCCTAACACCAACCCTAACCCTAATCCTAACCCTAACCCTAAAGCTAACATCAACCCTAACCCTAACTTTAACCCTAACCCTAACCCTAACACCAACCCTAACCCTAACCCTAACCCTAACCCTAACCCTAACCCTATGCCTAACACGAACCCTAACCCTAAACCTAACCCTAACCCTAACACCAACCCTAACCCTAATCCTAATCCTAACCCTAACCTTAACCCTAACACTAACCCTAACACTAACCCTAACCCTATACCTAACACCAACCCTAACCCTAACCCTAACCCTAACCCTAACCCTAACACCAACCCTAACCCTAACCCTAAACCTAACCCTAACCCTAACCCTAACCCAAACACCAACCCTAACCCTAACCCTAACCCTAACCCTAACACCAACCCTAACCCTAATCCTAACCCTAACCCTAACCCTAACAACAACCCTAACCCTAACCCTAACCCTAACACCAACCCTAACCCTAACCCTAACCCTAACCCTAACCCTATGCCTAACACGAACCCTAACCCTAACCCTAACCCTAACCCTAACACCAACCCTAACCCTAACCCTAACCCTAACCCTAAACGTAACACCAACCGTAACCCTAACCCAAACCCTAACCCTAACACCAACCCTAACCCTAACCCTAACCCTAACCCTAACACCAACTCTAACCCTAACCCTAACCCTAACTCTAACCCTAACCCTAACCCTAACACCAACCCTAACCCTAAACCTAACCCTAAAACCAACCCTAACCCTAACCCTAACCCTAACCCTAACCCTAACCATAACACCAACCCTAACCCTAATTCTAACCATAACCCTAACACCACCCTAACCCTAATCCTAACCCTAACCCTAAACCTGACATCAACCCTAACCCTAACCCTAACCCTAACCCTAACGCCAACCCTAACCCTAACCCTAACCCTAAACCTAACCCTATGCCTAACACGAACACTAACTTTAAACCTAACCCTAACCCTAACACCAACCCTAACCCTAATCCTAATCCTAACCCTAACCCTAACCCTAACACTAACCCTAACCCTAACCCTAAACCTAACATCAAACCTAACCCTAACCCTAACCCTAACCCTATACCTAACACCAACCCTAACCCTTACCCTAACCCTAACCCTAACACCAACCCTAACCCTAACCCTAACACCAACCCTAACCGTAACCCTAACCCTTACCCTAACCCTAACCCTAACACCAACCATAACCCTAACCCTAACCCTAACCCTAACACCAACCCTAACCCTAACCCTAACCCTAAACCCTAATCCTAACCCTAACCCTAACCTTAACCTTAACCCTAATCCTAACAAGGGCAAGGTTTACTGGTCAGCGACGGGCACGTTCTAGGCCTCGGACTAGAAGTAGGCATGGGCGTTGGTCTAGGGCCCGAGCTAGGGCTAGTGAGAGCGGTAGGCGTAGCGCTGGGGTAGGCATAGGGCAAGGGGTGGGTGTCGAGGTAAACCTCGAGTAGGCCTAGAGCCAGGAGTGGGAGCTGTGGCTAGTGGTAGGGTTGGGGGTGGGCCTATGGGTACGGGGAGCTGTAGGGCCAGGGTAGTGGTAGGAACAGAGGTAGTGCTAGGCGTAGTCCTAGGGCGAGGGGTAGTGCTCGGGGTAGGGTTAGTTAAAGGGCTAGTGGTTGGCAGAGGCCCACGGGCAGTGTTAGGGTTAGGGCTCATGTTAAGCCTAAAACTAGTGGTAGTGGTAGGGGTTGGCCGAGGACTAGGGGTAGGTGTCACGAAATGGCTCCGGGTAGTCCTAGGACTCCGAACGGATGTAGGGCTGGATTAGGGTGTGGCTAATTGTGGGTCCAGGGTGATTTCGTAAGACACGGGTTAGTGCTCTGGCTATTGGTAGGGCAAGGTGTACCGGTTGGCGACG